>NW_026783414.1:0-100136 GCF_949774975.1 Lagenorhynchus albirostris | reverse complement strand
TAGTAATATGAATAGTATTTGCGACACACAGGATTACTAGTAGTAGAAGTAGTAGAAGTAATAGCAACAGCAGCAGCAGTAGTAGAAATACTACGGCCTCCTTGACTGAAAGAGAACTGCAGTGCCAAAAGGCACCGTGCTGACGACTGGCTCCAGGAGGAGACTCGGGACAGCGCTCTCAGAGAAGCGAAAGCTAGGCTGTGGGCCCAGCCTGAGGAGCAGTACGTACGTTTGCCACACTTCTTGGCACAGCTAGGCGTGAGCCAGAGAGCCTTGGTCCCTGAGGCCTACCTAAGGTACTGCCATACTTACCCAGTAGATCCCACGCAGAGGTCCGTGTGCCCAAAAGGGCCTCCATGGGAGGGCCCTGTTCCTCCCGTTGTGTTTCCTTGAGGTAATCAGAAACCACTGAGGATAACTACGTGAGCTCAGCTTTGAAACTGGGCGACCCTGGGCAAACCTTATTCCCCTCCGTGGTAGACGAGACAGTGGCGGGTCCTGAGCTGCCTGAAGCACACTCCTCGCGCGCACCTTCTCTTTGCTGCCGGAAAGGCCTCACATAAGAGGCCTGAGTTGACTCGTGACGGAAGCCGTCTGAGTGTACTCGTGCGAGGCCTGCTGCTCTCAGTTCCTTGCTGGGAGCTTCAGCAGGAGCGCTCTGGAGCTCGCCGGCAGAAGAATTGTGAGTCCCCCCGCCCCACCCCGGCCTCAAGCAAAAGTCCAGATTTCCCCCGTTAGTAACACCTCGGAGCGCCAGAGGGAGCGGAGGGGCATGCGTTAACGGAATGCTTCAACCGTGGAAGGTATTTCACGAGACACTGTGCACTCACGTTCGTTGTAACAACTGTCAAAGGGCACTGTATGCCTTCCAACTCCTCGGCTGTGTTTGAGCCACAGGAAGTAAATGCGTTCGTTTGATTCAGCTCCGTGAATGTGCAACGATGATGGCGAAGCGCTGCCCTGTTCGCTCGAAAGCTCTCGTTCGTACGGCCTTCACACGGCCTCAAGGTACGCAGTTCTGAACAGCCGTACATTCCATGCTGGTGTGCCAACCCCCCCCCACCCACCCACCCGCAGGGAGGAATTTGGGCTCTTCTGAGAAACACCAGTGTGCGTCCCAAGTGAAACCAGGGCGTCTCCCCCAGGACGTCTCCGAACGGCAGTCGGATGCCAGAGGTGTACTTCCAGCCGGAAAAAGAGGGAAAAGGACAGCTTTCCCAGGGACGACTCTGGACCCTTGGGACCATCCGGAATCACCAAGGCCTAAACTTTGCACGGCCTGGGGAACGCTCTTCCGCCTGTCCGGCAATCCCCACGTCAAAACCTTTCTCAGCAGAGGCAGGCGCTCTCTCCCTCGTACTAGATAGCTCGGCAGAGCCTTCCGAGAAACATGCTGCGTCATTCAGCTTGAACGTGGGACGCGGAGGGGAGAGTACGCTTTCTCCCCGTTTGGAGGCGCCTTGCGCTTGGCCTCAAAGCTGCCTGAACAGCACTAGCGGCCCGACGTCTCTGCACGGCAGGACTGTCGTTGTGGGCCGAGGCTGCGTGTTCTCCCAAAGCGAAAACCGTGCTGGCGATCCCTTTCTAGGAACTCCTCCCACGGCACCACATGTTCAGCTCCGGCCGAACGAAAGGTGACCTCAGGCCTCAAGGTAAGTTCCAAGTGTTTCACGTCGGGGGAGTTGGGTGTGCAGGGGTCTCCAACGAGGCCGTACTCCACCACGGAGTGCCTTAACTCTGCGACGCTCCTGGGGGCACACAGGATAGGAGCTCGTTCGCCAAGCTCGCAGGATGACTTCTCTCCGTGCCGGAACGGCGGCTCCTGGCTTCTGAGGAACCTTAGCCTAAACAGGGCCCTGGAGACAGCTCTTCACATTCATAGCAAGGGCAACGTACCGCTCTCTGGCTTGCCTGGCTTGAGTGCCCCAGTCGTCAGAGAGCCTCGCGAAGGCAGTGCTGCGCAGACTCCCTTTGCCAGTCGCACGGCCTCCTTGACTGAAAGAGAACTGCAGTGCCAAAAGGCACCGTGCTGACGACTGGCTCCAGGAGGAGACTCGGGACAGCGCTCTCAGAGAAGCGAAAGCTAGGCTGTGGGCCCAGCCTGAGGAGCAGTACGTACGTTTGCCACACTTCTTGGCACAGCTAGGCGTGAGCCAGAGAGCCTTGGTCCCTGAGGCCTACCTAAGGTACTGCCATACTTACCCAGTAGATCCCACGCAGAGGTCCGTGTGCCCAAAAGGGCCTCCATGGGAGGGCCCTGTTCCTCCCGTTGTGTTTCCTTGAGGTAATCAGAAACCACTGAGGATAACTACGTGAGCTCAGCTTTGAAACTGGGCGACCCTGGGCAAACCTTATTCCCCTCCGTGGTAGACGAGACAGTGGCGGGTCCTGAGCTCCCTGAAGCACACTCCTCGCGCGCACCTTCTCTTTGCTGCCGGAAAGGCCTCACATAAGAAGTCTGAGTTGACTCGTGACGGAAGCCGTCTGAGTGTACTCGTGCGAGGCCTGCTGCTCTCAGTTCCTTGCTGGGAGCTTCAGCAGGAGCGCTCTGGAGCTCGCCGGCAGAAGAATTGTGAGTCCCCCCGCCCCACCCCGGCCTCAAGCAAAAGTCCAGATTTCCCCCGTTAGTAACACCTCGGAGCGCCAGAGGGAGCGGAGGGGCATGCGTTAACGGAATGCTTCAACCGTGGAAGGTATTTCACGAGACACTGTGCACTCACGTTCGTTGTAACAACTGTCAAAGGGCACTGTATGCCTTCCAACTCCTCGGCTGTGTTTGAGCCACAGGAAGTAAATGCGTTCGTTTGATTCAGCTCCGTGAATGTGCAACGATGATGGCGAAGCGCTGCCCTGTTCGCTCGAAAGCTCTCGTTCGTACGGCCTTCACACGGCCTCAAGGTACGCAGTTCTGAACAGCCGTACATTCCATGCTGGTGTGCCAACCCCCCCCCACCCACCCACCCGCAGGGAGGAATTTGGGCTCTTCTGAGAAACACCAGTGTGCGTCCCAAGTGAAACCAGGGCGTCTCCCCCAGGACGTCTCCGAACGGCAGTCGGATGCCAGAGGTGTACTTCCAGCCGGAAAAAGAGGGAAAAGGACAGCTTTCCCAGGGACGACTCTGGACCCTTGGGACCATCCGGAATCACCAAGGCCTAAACTTTGCACGGCCTGGGGAACGCTCTTCCGCCTGTCCAGCAATCCCCACGTCAAAACCTTTCTCAGCAGAGGCAGGCGCTCTCTCCCTCGTACTAGATAGCTCGGCAGAGCCTTCCGAGAAACATGCTGCGTCATTCAGCTTGAACGTGGGACGCGGAGGGGAGAGTACGCTTTCTCCCCGTTTGGAGGCGCCTTGCGCTTGGCCTCAAAGCTGCCTGAACAGCACTAGCGGCCCGACGTCTCTGCACGGCAGGACTGTCGTTGTGGGCCGAGGCTGCGTGTTCTCCCAAAGCGAAAACCGTGCTGGCGATCCCTTTCTAGGAACTCCTCCCACGGCACCACATGTTCAGCTCCGGCCGAACGAAAGGTGACCTCAGGCCTCAAGGTAAGTTCCAAGTGTTTCACGTCGGGGGAGTTGGGTGTGCAGGGGTCTCCAACGAGGCCGTACTCCACCACGGAGTGCCTTAACCCTGCGACGCTCCTGGGGGCACACAGGATAGGAGCCCGTTCACCAGTTTCGCAGGATGACTCCTCTCCGTGCCGCAACGGCGGCTCCTGGCTTCTGAGGAACCTTAGCCTAAGCAGGCCCCTGGAGACAGCTCTTCACATTCATAGCAAGGGCAACGTACCGCTCTCTGGCTTGCCTGGCTTGAGTGCCCCAGTCGTCAGAGAGCCTCGCGAAGGCAGTGCTGCGCAGACTCCCTTTGCCAGTCGCACGGCCTCCTTGACTGAAAGAGAACTGCAGTGCCAAAAGGCACCGTGCTGACGACTGGCTCCAGGAGGAGACTCGGGACAGCGCTCTCAGAGAAGCGAAAGCTAGGCTGTGGGCCCAGCCTGAGGAGCAGTACGTACGTTTGCCACACTTCTTGGCACAGCTAGGCGTGAGCCAGAGAGCCTTGGTCCCTGAGGCCTACCTAAGGTACTGCCATACTTACCCAGTAGATCCCACGCAGAGGTCCGTGTGCCCAAAAGGGCCTCCATGGGAGGGCCCTGTTCCTCCCGTTGTGTTTCCTTGAGGTAATCAGAAACCACTGAGGATAACTACGTGAGCTCAGCTTTGAAACTGGGCGACCCTGGGCAAACCTTATTCCCCTCCGTGGTAGACGAGACAGTGGCGGGTCCTGAGCTCCCTGAAGCACACTCCTCGCGCGCACCTTCTCTTTGCTGCCGGAAAGGCCTCACATAAGAAGTCTGAGTTGACTCGTGACGGAAGCCGTCTGAGTGTACTCGTGCGAGGCCTGCTGCTCTCAGTTCCTTGCTGGGAGCTTCAGCAGGAGCGCTCTGGAGCTCGCCGGCAGAATTGTGAGTCCCCCCGCCCCACCCCGGCCTCAAGCAAAAGTCCAGATTTCCCCCGTTAGTAACACCTCGGAGCGCCAGAGGGAGCGGAGGGGCATGCGTTAACGGAATGCTTCAACCGTGGAAGGTATTTCACGAGACACTGTGCACTCACGTTCGTTGTAACAACTGTCAAAGGGCACTGTATGCCTTCCAACTCCTCGGCTGTGTTTGAGCCACAGGAAGTAAATGCGTTCGTTTGATTCAGCTCCGTGAATGTGCAACGATGATGGCGAAGCGCTGCCCTGTTCGCTCGAAAGCTCTCGTTCGTACGGCCTTCACACGGCCTCAAGGTACGCAGTTCTGAACAGCCGTACATTCCATGCTGGTGTGCCAACCCCCCCCACCCACCCACCCACCCGCAGGGAGGAATTTGGGCTCTTCTGAGAAACACCAGTGTGCGTCCCAAGTGAAACCAGGGCGTCTCCCCCAGGACGTCTCCGAACGGCAGTCGGATGCCAGAGGTGTACTTCCAGCCGGAAAAAGAGGGAAAAGGACAGCTTTCCCAGGGACGACTCTGGACCCTTGGGACCATCCGGAATCACCAAGGCCTAAACTTTGCACGGCCTGGGGAACGCTCTTCCGCCTGTCCAGCAATCCCCACGTCAAAACCTTTCTCAGCAGAGGCAGGCGCTCTCTCCCTCGTACTAGATAGCTCGGCAGAGCCTTCCGAGAAACATGCTGCGTCATTCAGCTTGAACGTGGGACGCGGAGGGGAGAGTACGCTTTCTCCCCGTTTGGAGGCGCCTTGCGCTTGGCCTCAAAGCTGCCTGAACAGCACTAGCGGCCCGACGTCTCTGCACGGCAGGACTGTCGTTGTGGGCCGAGGCTGCGTGTTCTCCCAAAGCGAAAACCGTGCTGGCGATCCCTTTCTAGGAACTCCTCCCACGGCACCACATGTTCAGCTCCGGCCGAACGAAAGGTGACCTCAGGCCTCAAGGTAAGTTCCAAGTGTTTCACGTCGGGGGAGTTGGGTGTGCAGGGGTCTCCAACGAGGCCGTACTCCACCACGGAGTGCCTTAACCCTGCGACGCTCCTGGGGGCACACAGGATAGGAGCCCGTTCACCAGTTTCGCAGGATGACTCCTCTCCGTGCCGCAACGGCGGCTCCTGGCTTCTGAGGAACCTTAGCCTAAGCAGGCCCCTGGAGACAGCTCTTCACATTCATAGCAAGGGCAACGTACCGCTCTCTGGCTTGCCTGGCTTGAGTGCCCCAGTCGTCAGAGAGCCTCGCGAAGGCAGTGCTGCGCAGACTCCCTTTGCCAGTCGCACGGCCTCCTTGACTGAAAGAGAACTGCAGTGCCAAAAGGCACCGTGCTGACGACTGGCTCCAGGAGGAGACTCGGGACAGCGCTCTCAGAGAAGCGAAAGCTAGGCTGTGGGCCCAGCCTGAGGAGCAGTACGTACGTTTGCCACACTTCTTGGCACAGCTAGGCGTGAGCCAGAGAGCCTTGGTCCCTGAGGCCTACCTAAGGTACTGCCATACTTACCCAGTAGATCCCACGCAGAGGTCCGTGTGCCCAAAAGGGCCTCCATGGGAGGGCCCTGTTCCTCCCGTTGTGTTTCCTTGAGGTAATCAGAAACCACTGAGGATAACTACGTGAGCTCAGCTTTGAAACTGGGCGACCCTGGGCAAACCTTATTCCCCTCCGTGGTAGACGAGACAGTGGCGGGTCCTGAGCTCCCTGAAGCACACTCCTCGCGCGCACCTTCTCTTTGCTGCCGGAAAGGCCTCACATAAGAAGTCTGAGTTGACTCGTGACGGAAGCCGTCTGAGTGTACTCGTGCGAGGCCTGCTGCTCTCAGTTCCTTGCTGGGAGCTTCAGCAGGAGCGCTCTGGAGCTCGCCGGCAGAATTGTGAGTCCCCCCGCCCCACCCCGGCCTCAAGCAAAAGTCCAGATTTCCCCCGTTAGTAACACCTCGGAGCGCCAGAGGGAGCGGAGGGGCATGCGTTAACGGAATGCTTCAACCGTGGAAGGTATTTCACGAGACACTGTGCACTCACGTTCGTTGTAACAACTGTCAAAGGGCACTGTATGCCTTCCAACTCCTCGGCTGTGTTTGAGCCACAGGAAGTAAATGCGTTCGTTTGATTCAGCTCCGTGAATGTGCAACGATGATGGCGAAGCGCTGCCCTGTTCGCTCGAAAGCTCTCGTTCGTACGGCCTTCACACGGCCTCAAGGTACGCAGTTCTGAACAGCCGTACATTCCATGCTGGTGTGCCAACCCCCCCCCCCACCCACCCGCAGGGAGGAATTTGGGCTCTTCTGAGAAACACCAGTGTGCGTCCCAAGTGAAACCAGGGCGTCTCCCCCAGGACGTCTCCGAACGGCAGTCGGATGCCAGAGGTGTACTTCCAGCCGGAAAAAGAGGGAAAAGGACAGCTTTCCCAGGGACGACTCTGGACCCTTGGGACCATCCGGAATCACCAAGGCCTAAACTTTGCACGGCCTGGGGAACGCTCTTCCGCCTGTCCAGCAATCCCCACGTCAAAACCTTTCTCAGCAGAGGCAGGCGCTCTCTCCCTCGTACTAGATAGCTCGGCAGAGCCTTCCGAGAAACATGCTGCGTCATTCAGCTTGAACGTGGGACGCGGAGGGGAGAGTACGCTTTCTCCCCGTTTGGAGGCGCCTTGCGCTTGGCCTCAAAGCTGCCTGAACAGCACTAGCGGCCCGACGTCTCTGCACGGCAGGACTGTCGTTGTGGGCCGAGGCTGCGTGTTCTCCCAAAGCGAAAACCGTGCTGGCGATCCCTTTCTAGGAACTCCTCCCACGGCACCACATGTTCAGCTCCGGCCGAACGAAAGGTGACCTCAGGCCTCAAGGGAAGTTCCAAGTGTTTCACGTCGGGGGAGTTGGGTGTGCAGGGGTCTCCAACGAGGCCGTACTCCACCACGGAGTGCCTTAACCCTGCGACGCTCCTGGGGGCACACAGGATAGGAGCCCGTTCACCAGTTTCGCAGGATGACTCCTCTCCGTGCCGCAACGGCGGCTCCTGGCTTCTGAGGAACCTTAGCCTAAACAGGGCCCTGGAGACAGCTCTTCACATTCATAGCAAGGGCAACGTACCGCTCTCTGGCTTGCCTGGCTTGAGTGCCCCAGTCGTCAGAGAGCCTCGCGAAGGCAGTGCTGCGCAGACTCCCTTTGCCAGTCGCACGGCCTCCTTGACTGAAAGAGAACTGCAGTGCCAAAAGGCACCGTGCTGACGACTGGCTCCAGGAGGAGACTCGGGACAGCGCTCTCAGAGAAGCGAAAGCTAGGCTGTGGGCCCAGCCTGAGGAGCAGTACGTACGTTTGCCACACTTCTTGGCACAGCTAGGCGTGAGCCAGAGAGCCTTGGTCCCTGAGGCCTACCTAAGGTACTGCCATACTTACCCAGTAGATCCCACGCAGAGGTCCCTGTGCCCAAAAGGGCCTCCATGGGAGGGCCCTGTTCCTCCCGTTGTGTTTCCTTGAGGTAATCAGAAACCACTGAGGATAACTACGTGAGCTCAGCTTTGAAACTGGGCGACCCTGGGCAAACCTTATTCCCCTCCGTGGTAGACGAGACAGTGGCGGGTCCTGAGCTGCCTGAAGCACACTCCTCGCGCGCACCTTCTCTTTGCTGCCGGAAAGGCCTCACATAAGAAGTCTGAGTTGACTCGTGACGGAAGCCGTCTGAGTGTACTCGTGCGAGGCCTGCTGCTCTCAGTTCCTTGCTGGGAGCTTCAGCAGGAGCGCTCTGGAGCTCGCCGGCAGAAGAATTGTGAGTCCCCCCGCCCCACCCCGGCCTCAAGCAAAAGTCCAGATTTCCCCCGTTAGTAACACCTCGGAGCGCCAGAGGGAGCGGAGGGGCATGCGTTAACGGAATGCTTCAACCGTGGAAGGTATTTCACGAGACACTGTGCACTCACGTTCGTTGTAACAACTGTCAAAGGGCACTGTATGCCTTCCAACTCCTCGGCTGTGTTTGAGCCACAGGAAGTAAATGCGTTCGTTTGATTCAGCTCCGTGAATGTGCAACGATGATGGCGAAGCGCTGCCCTGTTCGCTCGAAAGCTCTCGTTCGTACGGCCTTCACACGGCCTCAAGGTACGCAGTTCTGAACAGCCGTACATTCCATGCTGGTGTGCCAACCCCCCCCCACCCACCCACCCGCAGGGAGGAATTTGGGCTCTTCTGAGAAACACCAGTGTGCGTCCCAAGTGAAACCAGGGCGTCTCCCCCAGGACGTCTCCGAACGGCAGTCGGATGCCAGAGGTGTACTTCCAGCCGGAAAAAGAGGGAAAAGGACAGCTTTCCCAGGGACGACTCTGGACCCTTGGGACCATCCGGAATCACCAAGGCCTAAACTTTGCACGGCCTGGGGAACGCTCTTCCGCCTGTCCGGCAATCCCCACGTCAAAACCTTTCTCAGCAGAGGCAGGCGCTCTCTCCCTCGTACTAGATAGCTCGGCAGAGCCTTCCGAGAAACATGCTGCGTCATTCAGCTTGAACGTGGGACGCGGAGGGGAGAGTACGCTTTCTCCCCGTTTGGAGGCGCCTTGCGCTTGGCCTCAAAGCTGCCTGAACAGCACTAGCGGCCCGACGTCTCTGCACGGCAGGACTGTCGTTGTGGGCCGAGGCTGCGTGTTCTCCCAAAGCGAAAACCGTGCTGGCGATCCCTTTCTAGGAACTCCTCCCACGGCACCACATGTTCAGCTCCGGCCGAACGAAAGGTGACCTCAAGCCTCAAGGGAAGTTCCAAGTGTTTCACGTCGGGGGAGTTGGGTGTGCAGGGGTCTCCAACGAGGCCGTACTCCACCACGGAGTGCCTTAACCCTGCGACGCTCCTGGGGGCACACAGGATAGGAGCCCGTTCACCAGTTTCGCAGGATGACTCCTCTCCGTGCCGCAACGGCGGCTCCTGGCTTCTGAGGAACCTTAGCCTAAGCAGGCCCCTGGAGACAGCTCTTCACATTCATAGCAAGGGCAACGTACCGCTCTCTGGCTTGCCTGGCTTGAGTGCCCCAGTCGTCAGAGAGCCTCGCGAAGGCAGTGCTGCGCAGACTCCCTTTGCCAGTCGCACGGCCTCCTTGACTGAAAGAGAACTGCAGTGCCAAAAGGCACCGTGCTGACGACTGGCTCCAGGAGGAGACTCGGGACAGCGCTCTCAGAGAAGCGAAAGCTAGGCTGTGGGCCCAGCCTGAGGAGCAGTACGTACGTTTGCCACACTTCTTGGCACAGCTAGGCGTGAGCCAGAGAGCCTTGGTCCCTGAGGCCTACCTAAGGTACTGCCATACTTACCCAGTAGATCCCACGCAGAGGTCCGTGTGCCCAAAAGGGCCTCCATGGAAGGGCCCTGTTCCTCCCGTTGTGTTTCCTTGAGGTAATCAGAAACCACTGAGGATAACTACGTGAGCTCAGCTTTGAAACTGGGCGACCCTGGGCAAACCTTATTCCCCTCCGTGGTAGACGAGACAGTGGCGGGTCCTGAGCTGCCTGAAGCACACTCCTCGCGCGCACCTTCTCTTTGCTGCCGGAAGGCCTCACATAAGAAGTCTGAGTTGACTCGTGACGGAAGCCGTCTGAGTGTACTCGTGCGAGGCCTGCTGCTCTCAGTTCCTTGCTGGGAGCTTCAGCAGGAGCGCTCTGGAGCTCGCCGGCAGAAGAATTGTGAGTCCCCCCGCCCCACCCCGGCCTCAAGCAAAAGTCCAGATTTCCCCCGTTAGTAACACCTCGGAGCGCCAGAGGGAGCGGAGGGGCATGCGTTAACGGAATGCTTCAACCGTGGAAGGTATTTCACGAGACACTGTGCACTCACGTTCGTTGTAACAACTGTCAAAGGGCACTGTATGCCTTCCAACTCCTCGGCTGTGTTTGAGCCACAGGAAGTAAATGCGTTCGTTTGATTCAGCTCCGTGAATGTGCAACGATGATGGCGAAGCGCTGCCCTGTTCGCTCGAAAGCTCTCGTTCGTACGGCCTTCACACGGCCTCAAGGTACGCAGTTCTGAACAGCCGTACATTCCATGCTGGTGTGCCAACCCCCCCACCCACCCACCCGCAGGGAGGAATTTGGGCTCTTCTGAGAAACACCAGTGTGCGTCCCAAGTGAAACCAGGGCGTCTCCCCCAGGACGTCTCCGAACGGCAGTCGGATGCCAGAGGTGTACTTCCAGCCGGAAAAAGAGGGAAAAGGACAGCTTTCCCAGGGACGACTCTGGACCCTTGGGACCATCCGGAATCACCAAGGCCTAAACTTTGCACGGCCTGGGGAACGCTCTTCCGCCTGTCCAGCAATCCCCACGTCAAAACCTTTCTCAGCAGAGGCAGGCGCTCTCTCCCTCGTACTAGATAGCTCGGCAGAGCCTTCCGAGAAACATGCTGCGTCATTCAGCTTGAACGTGGGACGCGGAGGGGAGAGTACGCTTTCTCCCCGTTTGGAGGCGCCTTGCGCTTGGCCTCAAAGCTGCCTGAACAGCACTAGCGGCCCGACGTCTCTGCACGGCAGGACTGTCGTTGTGGGCCGAGGCTGCGTGTTCTCCCAAAGCGAAAACCGTGCTGGCGATCCCTTTCTAGGAACTCCTCCCACGGCACCACATGTTCAGCTCCGGCCGAACGAAAGGTGACCTCAGGCCTCAAGGTAAGTTCCAAGTGTTTCACGTCGGGGGAGTTGGGTGTGCAGGGGTCTCCAACGAGGCCGTACTCCACCACGGAGTGCCTTAACCCTGCGACGCTCCTGGGGGCACACAGGATAGGAGCCCGTTCACCAGTTTCGCAGGATGACTCCTCTCCGTGCCGCAACGGCGGCTCCTGGCTTCTGAGGAACCTTAGCCTAAGCAGGCCCCTGGAGACAGCTCTTCACATTCATAGCAAGGGCAACGTACCGCTCTCTGGCTTGCCTGGCTTGAGTGCCCCAGTCGTCAGAGAGCCTCGCGAAGGCAGTGCTGCGCAGACTCCCTTTGCCAGTCGCACGGCCTCCTTGACTGAAAGAGAACTGCAGTGCCAAAAGGCACCGTGCTGACGACTGGCTCCAGGAGGAGACTCGGGACAGCGCTCTCAGAGAAGCGAAAGCTAGGCTGTGGGCCCAGCCTGAGGAGCAGTACGTACGTTTGCCACACTTCTTGGCACAGCTAGGCGTGAGCCAGAGAGCCTTGGTCCCTGAGGCCTACCTAAGGTACTGCCATACTTACCCAGTAGATCCCACGCAGAGGTCCGTGTGCCCAAAAGGGCCTCCATGGGAGGGCCCTGTTCCTCCCGTTGTGTTTCCTTGAGGTAATCAGAAACCACTGAGGATAACTACGTGAGCTCAGCTTTGAAACTGGGCGACCCTGGGCAAACCTTATTCCCCTCCGTGGTAGACGAGACAGTGGCGGGTCCTGAGCTGCCTGAAGCACACTCCTCGCGCGCACCTTCTCTTTGCTGCCGGAAGGCCTCACATAAGAAGTCTGAGTTGACTCGTGACGGAAGCCGTCTGAGTGTACTCGTGCGAGGCCTGCTGCTCTCAGTTCCTTGCTGGGAGCTTCAGCAGGAGCGCTCTGGAGCTCGCCGGCAGAAGAATTGTGAGTCCCCCCGCCCCACCCCGGCCTCAAGCAAAAGTCCAGATTTCCCCCGTTAGTAACACCTCGGAGCGCCAGAGGGAGCGGAGGGGCATGCGTTAACGGAATGCTTCAACCGTGGAAGGTATTTCACGAGACACTGTGCACTCACGTTCGTTGTAACAACTGTCAAAGGGCACTGTATGCCTTCCAACTCCTCGGCTGTGTTTGAGCCACAGGAAGTAAATGCGTTCGTTTGATTCAGCTCCGTGAATGTGCAACGATGATGGCGAAGCGCTGCCCTGTTCGCTCGAAAGCTCTCGTTCGTACGGCCTTCACACGGCCTCAAGGTACGCAGTTCTGAACAGCCGTACATTCCATGCTGGTGTGCCAACCCCCCCCACCCACCCACCCACCCGCAGGGAGGAATTTGGGCTCTTCTGAGAAACACCAGTGTGCGTCCCAAGTGAAACCAGGGCGTCTCCCCCAGGACGTCTCCGAACGGCAGTCGGATGCCAGAGGTGTACTTCCAGCCGGAAAAAGAGGGAAAAGGACAGCTTTCCCAGGGACGACTCTGGACCCTTGGGACCATCCGGAATCACCAAGGCCTAAACTTTGCACGGCCTGGGGAACGCTCTTCCGCCTGTCCAGCAATCCCCACGTCAAAACCTTTCTCAGCAGAGGCAGGCGCTCTCTCCCTCGTACTAGATAGCTCGGCAGAGCCTTCCGAGAAACATGCTGCGTCATTCAGCTTGAACGTGGGACGCGGAGGGGAGAGTACGCTTTCTCCCCGTTTGGAGGCGCCTTGCGCTTGGCCTCAAAGCTGCCTGAACAGCACTAGCGGCCCGACGTCTCTGCACGGCAGGACTGTCGTTGTGGGCCGAGGCTGCGTGTTCTCCCAAAGCGAAAACCGTGCTGGCGATCCCTTTCTAGGAACTCCTCCCACGGCACCACATGTTCAGCTCCGGCCGAACGAAAGGTGACCTCAGGCCTCAAGGTAAGTTCCAAGTGTTTCACGTCGGGGGAGTTGGGTGTGCAGGGGTCTCCAACGAGGCCGTACTCCACCACGGAGTGCCTTAACCCTGCGACGCTCCTGGGGGCACACAGGATAGGAGCCCGTTCACCAGTTTCGCAGGATGACTCCTCTCCGTGCCGCAACGGCGGCTCCTGGCTTCTGAGGAACCTTAGCCTAAGCAGGCCCCTGGAGACAGCTCTTCACATTCATAGCAAGGGCAACGTACCGCTCTCTGGCTTGCCTGGCTTGAGTGCCCCAGTCGTCAGAGAGCCTCGCGAAGGCAGTGCTGCGCAGACTCCCTTTGCCAGTCGCACGGCCTCCTTGACTGAAAGAGAACTGCAGTGCCAAAAGGCACCGTGCTGACGACTGGCTCCAGGAGGAGACTCGGGACAGCGCTCTCAGAGAAGCGAAAGCTAGGCTGTGGGCCCAGCCTGAGGAGCAGTACGTACGTTTGCCACACTTCTTGGCACAGCTAGGCGTGAGCCAGAGAGCCTTGGTCCCTGAGGCCTACCTAAGGTACTGCCATACTTACCCAGTAGATCCCACGCAGAGGTCCCTGTGCCCAAAAGGGCCTCCATGGGAGGGCCCTGTTCCTCCCGTTGTGTTTCCTTGAGGTAATCAGAAACCACTGAGGATAACTACGTGAGCTCAGCTTTGAAACTGGGCGACCCTGGGCAAACCTTATTCCCCTCCGTGGTAGACGAGACAGTGGCGGGTCCTGAGCTGCCTGAAGCACACTCCTCGCGCGCACCTTCTCTTTGCTGCCGGAAAGGCCTCACATAAGAAGTCTGAGTTGACTCGTGACGGAAGCCGTCTGAGTGTACTCGTGCGAGGCCTGCTGCTCTCAGTTCCTTGCTGGGAGCTTCAGCAGGAGCGCTCTGGAGCTCGCCGGCAGAAGAATTGTGAGTCCCCCCGCCCCACCCCGGCCTCAAGCAAAAGTCCAGATTTCCCCCGTTAGTAACACCTCGGAGCGCCAGAGGGAGCGGAGGGGCATGCGTTAACGGAATGCTTCAACCGTGGAAGGTATTTCACGAGACACTGTGCACTCACGTTCGTTGTAACAACTGTCAAAGGGCACTGTATGCCTTCCAACTCCTCGGCTGTGTTTGAGCCACAGGAAGTAAATGCGTTCGTTTGATTCAGCTCCGTGAATGTGCAACGATGATGGCGAAGCGCTGCCCTGTTCGCTCGAAAGCTCTCGTTCGTACGGCCTTCACACGGCCTCAAGGTACGCAGTTCTGAACAGCCGTACATTCCATGCTGGTGTGCCAACCCCCCCCACCCACCCACCCACCCGCAGGGAGGAATTTGGGCTCTTCTGAGAAACACCAGTGTGCGTCCCAAGTGAAACCAGGGCGTCTCCCCCAGGACGTCTCCGAACGGCAGTCGGATGCCAGAGGTGTACTTCCAGCCGGAAAAAGAGGGAAAAGGACAGCTTTCCCAGGGACGACTCTGGACCCTTGGGACCATCCGGAATCACCAAGGCCTAAACTTTGCACGGCCTGGGGAACGCTCTTCCGCCTGTCCAGCAATCCCCACGTCAAAACCTTTCTCAGCAGAGGCAGGCGCTCTCTCCCTCGTACTAGATAGCTCGGCAGAGCCTTCCGAGAAACATGCTGCGTCATTCAGCTTGAACGTGGGACGCGGAGGGGAGAGTACGCTTTCTCCCCGTTTGGAGGCGCCTTGCGCTTGGCCTCAAAGCTGCCTGAACAGCACTAGCGGCCCGACGTCTCTGCACGGCAGGACTGTCGTTGTGGGCCGAGGCTGCGTGTTCTCCCAAAGCGAAAACCGTGCTGGCGATCCCTTTCTAGGAACTCCTCCCACGGCACCACATGTTCAGCTCCGGCCGAACGAAAGGTGACCTCAGGCCTCAAGGTAAGTTCCAAGTGTTTCACGTCGGGGGAGTTGGGTGTGCAGGGGTCTCCAACGAGGCCGTACTCCACCACGGAGTGCCTTAACCCTGCGACGCTCCTGGGGGCACACAGGATAGGAGCTCGTTCGCCAAGCTCGCAGGATGACTCCTCTCCGTGCCGGAACGGCGGCTCCTGGCTTCTGAGGAACCTTAGCCTAAACAGGGCCCTGGAGACAGCTCTTCACATTCATAGCAAGGGCAACGTACCGCTCTCTGGCTTGCCTGGCTTGAGTGCCCCAGTCGTCAGAGAGCCTCGCGAAGGCAGTGCTGCGCAGACTCCCTTTGCCAGTCGCACGGCCTCCTTGACTGAAAGAGAACTGCAGTGCCAAAAGGCACCGTGCTGACGACTGGCTCCAGGAGGAGACTCGGGACAGCGCTCTCAGAGAAGCGAAAGCTAGGCTGTGGGCCCAGCCTGAGGAGCAGTACGTACGTTTGCCACACTTCTTGGCACAGCTAGGCGTGAGCCAGAGAGCCTTGGTCCCTGAGGCCTACCTAAGGTACTGCCATACTTACCCAGTAGATCCCACGCAGAGGTCCGTGTGCCCAAAAGGGCCTCCATGGGAGGGCCCTGTTCCTCCCGTTGTGTTTCCTTGAGGTAATCAGAAACCACTGAGGATAACTACGTGAGCTCAGCTTTGAAACTGGGCGACCCTGGGCAAACCTTATTCCCCTCCGTGGTAGACGAGACAGTGGCGGGTCCTGAGCTGCCTGAAGCACACTCCTCGCGCGCACCTTCTCTTTGCTGCCGGAAGGCCTCACATAAGGAGTCTGAGTTGACTCGTGACGGAAGCCGTCTGAGTGTACTCGTGCGAGGCCTGCTGCTCTCAGTTCCTTGCTGGGAGCTTCAGCAGGAGCGCTCTGGAGCTCGCCGGCAGAAGAATTGTGAGTCCCCCCGCCCCACCCCGGCCTCAAGCAAAAGTCCAGATTTCCCCCGTTAGTAACACCTCGGAGCGCCAGAGGGAGCGGAGGGGCATGCGTTAACGGAATGCTTCAACCGTGGAAGGTATTTCACGAGACACTGTGCACTCACGTTCGTTGTAACAACTGTCAAAGGGCACTGTATGCCTTCCAACTCCTCGGCTGTGTTTGAGCCACAGGAAGTAAATGCGTTCGTTTGATTCAGCTCCGTGAATGTGCAACGATGATGGCGAAGCGCTGCCCTGTTCGCTCGAAAGCTCTCGTTCGTACGGCCTTCACACGGCCTCAAGGTACGCAGTTCTGAACAGCCGTACATTCCATGCTGGTGTGCCAACCCCCCCCCACCCACCCACCCGCAGGGAGGAATTTGGGCTCTTCTGAGAAACACCAGTGTGCGTCCCAAGTGAAACCAGGGCGTCTCCCCCAGGACGTCTCCGAACGGCAGTCGGATGCCAGAGGTGTACTTCCAGCCGGAAAAAGAGGGAAAAGGACAGCTTTCCCAGGGACGACTCTGGACCCTTGGGACCATCCGGAATCACCAAGGCCTAAACTTTGCACGGCCTGGGGAACGCTCTTCCGCCTGTCCAGCAATCCCCACGTCAAAACCTTTCTCAGCAGAGGCAGGCGCTCTCTCCCTCGTACTAGATAGCTCGGCAGAGCCTTCCGAGAAACATGCTGCGTCATTCAGCTTGAACGTGGGACGCGGAGGGGAGAGTACGCTTTCTCCCCGTTTGGAGGCGCCTTGCGCTTGGCCTCAAAGCTGCCTGAACAGCACTAGCGGCCCGACGTCTCTGCACGGCAGGACTGTCGTTGTGGGCCGAGGCTGCGTGTTCTCCCAAAGCGAAAACCGTGCTGGCGATCCCTTTCTAGGAACTCCTCCCACGGCACCACATGTTCAGCTCCGGCCGAACGAAAGGTGACCTCAGGCCTCAAGGTAAGTTCCAAGTGTTTCACGTCGGGGGAGTTGGGTGTGCAGGGGTCTCCAACGAGGCCGTACTCCACCACGGAGTGCCTTAACCCTGCGACGCTCCTGGGGGCACACAGGATAGGAGCTCGTTCGCCAAGCTCGCAGGATGACTCCTCTCCGTGCCGGAACGGCGGCTCCTGGCTTCTGAGGAACCTTAGCCTAAACAGGGCCCTGGAGACAGCTCTTCACATTCATAGCAAGGGCAACGTACCGCTCTCTGGCTTGCCTGGCTTGAGTGCCCCAGTCGTCAGAGAGCCTCGCGAAGGCAGTGCTGCGCAGACTCCCTTTGCCAGTCGCACGGCCTCCTTGACTGAAAGAGAACTGCAGTGCCAAAAGGCACCGTGCTGACGACTGGCTCCAGGAGGAGACTCGGGACAGCGCTCTCAGAGAAGCGAAAGCTAGGCTGTGGGCCCAGCCTGAGGAGCAGTACGTACGTTTGCCACACTTCTTGGCACAGCTAGGCGTGAGCCAGAGAGCCTTGGTCCCTGAGGCCTACCTAAGGTACTGCCATACTTACCCAGTAGATCCCACGCAGAGGTCCCTGTGCCCAAAAGGGCCTCCATGGGAGGGCCCTGTTCCTCCCGTTGTGTTTCCTTGAGGTAATCAGAAACCACTGAGGATAACTACGTGAGCTCAGCTTTGAAACTGGGCGACCCTGGGCAAACCTTATTCCCCTCCGTGGTAGACGAGACAGTGGCGGGTCCTGAGCTGCCTGAAGCACACTCCTCGCGCGCACCTTCTCTTTGCTGCCGGAAAGGCCTCACATAAGAAGTCTGAGTTGACTCGTGACGGAAGCCGTCTGAGTGTACTCGTGCGAGGCCTGCTGCTCTCAGTTCCTTGCTGGGAGCTTCAGCAGGAGCGCTCTGGAGCTCGCCGGCAGAAGAATTGTGAGTCCCCCCGCCCCACCCCGGCCTCAAGCAAAAGTCCAGATTTCCCCCGTTAGTAACACCTCGGAGCGCCAGAGGGAGCGGAGGGGCATGCGTTAACGGAATGCTTCAACCGTGGAAGGTATTTCACGAGACACTGTGCACTCACGTTCGTTGTAACAACTGTCAAAGGGCACTGTATGCCTTCCAACTCCTCGGCTGTGTTTGAGCCACAGGAAGTAAATGCGTTCGTTTGATTCAGCTCCGTGAATGTGCAACGATGATGGCGAAGCGCTGCCCTGTTCGCTCGAAAGCTCTCGTTCGTACGGCCTTCACACGGCCTCAAGGTACGCAGTTCTGAACAGCCGTACATTCCATGCTGGTGTGCCAACCCCCCCCCACCCACCCACCCGCAGGGAGGAATTTGGGCTCTTCTGAGAAACACCAGTGTGCGTCCCAAGTGAAACCAGGGCGTCTCCCCCAGGACGTCTCCGAACGGCAGTCGGATGCCAGAGGTGTACTTCCAGCCGGAAAAAGAGGGAAAAGGACAGCTTTCCCAGGGACGACTCTGGACCCTTGGGACCATCCGGAATCACCAAGGCCTAAACTTTGCACGGCCTGGGGAACGCTCTTCCGCCTGTCCAGCAATCCCCACGTCAAAACCTTTCTCAGCAGAGGCAGGCGCTCTCTCCCTCGTACTAGATAGCTCGGCAGAGCCTTCCGAGAAACATGCTGCGTCATTCAGCTTGAACGTGGGACGCGGAGGGGAGAGTACGCTTTCTCCCCGTTTGGAGGCGCCTTGCGCTTGGCCTCAAAGCTGCCTGAACAGCACTAGCGGCCCGACGTCTCTGCACGGCAGGACTGTCGTTGTGGGCCGAGGCTGCGTGTTCTCCCAAAGCGAAAACCGTGCTGGCGATCCCTTTCTAGGAACTCCTCCCACGGCACCACATGTTCAGCTCCGGCCGAACGAAAGGTGACCTCAGGCCTCAAGGTAAGTTCCAAGTGTTTCACGTCGGGGGAGTTGGGTGTGCAGGGGTCTCCAACGAGGCCGTACTCCACCACGGAGTGCCTTAACCCTGCGACGCTCCTGGGGGCACACAGGATAGGAGCTCGTTCGCCAAGCTCGCAGGATGACTCCTCTCCGTGCCGGAACGGCGGCTCCTGGCTTCTGAGGAACCTTAGCCTAAACAGGGCCCTGGAGACAGCTCTTCACATTCATAGCAAGGGCAACGTACCGCTCTCTGGCTTGCCTGGCTTGAGTGCCCCAGTCGTCAGAGAGCCTCGCGAAGGCAGTGCTGCGCAGACTCCCTTTGCCAGTCGCACGGCCTCCTTGACTGAAAGAGAACTGCAGTGCCAAAAGGCACCGTGCTGACGACTGGCTCCAGGAGGAGACTCGGGACAGCGCTCTCAGAGAAGCGAAAGCTAGGCTGTGGGCCCAGCCTGAGGAGCAGTACGTACGTTTGCCACACTTCTTGGCACAGCTAGGCGTGAGCCAGAGAGCCTTGGTCCCTGAGGCCTACCTAAGGTACTGCCATACTTACCCAGTAGATCCCACGCAGAGGTCCCTGTGCCCAAAAGGGCCTCCATGGGAGGGCCCTGTTCCTCCCGTTGTGTTTCCTTGAGGTAATCAGAAACCACTGAGGATAACTACGTGAGCTCAGCTTTGAAACTGGGCGACCCTGGGCAAACCTTATTCCCCTCCGTGGTAGACGAGACAGTGGCGGGTCCTGAGCTGCCTGAAGCACACTCCTCGCGCGCACCTTCTCTTTGCTGCCGGAAGGCCTCACATAAGAAGTCTGAGTTGACTCGTGACGGAAGCCGTCTGAGTGTACTCGTGCGAGGCCTGCTGCTCTCAGTTCCTTGCTGGGAGCTTCAGCAGGAGCGCTCTGGAGCTCGCCGGCAGAAGAATTGTGAGTCCCCCCGCCCCACCCCGGCCTCAAGCAAAAGTCCAGATTTCCCCCGTTAGTAACACCTCGGAGCGCCAGAGGGAGCGGAGGGGCATGCGTTAACGGAATGCTTCAACCGTGGAAGGTATTTCACGAGACACTGTGCACTCACGTTCGTTGTAACAACTGTCAAAGGGCACTGTATGCCTTCCAACTCCTCGGCTGTGTTTGAGCCACAGGAAGTAAATGCGTTCGTTTGATTCAGCTCCGTGAATGTGCAACGATGATGGCGAAGCGCTGCCCTGTTCGCTCGAAAGCTCTCGTTCGTACGGCCTTCACACGGCCTCAAGGTACGCAGTTCTGAACAGCCGTACATTCCATGCTGGTGTGCCAACACCCCCCCCCACCCACCCACCCGCAGGGAGGAATTTGGGCTCTTCTGAGAAACACCAGTGTGCGTCCCAAGTGAAACCAGGGCGTCTCCCCCAGGACGTCTCCGAACGGCAGTCGGATGCCAGAGGTGTACTTCCAGCCGGAAAAAGAGGGAAAAGGACAGCTTTCCCAGGGACGACTCTGGACCCTTGGGACCATCCGGAATCACCAAGGCCTAAACTTTGCACGGCCTGGGGAACGCTCTTCCGCCTGTCCAGCAATCCCCACGTCAAAACCTTTCTCAGCAGAGGCAGGCGCTCTCTCCCTCGTACTAGATAGCTCGGCAGAGCCTTCCGAGAAACATGCTGCGTCATTCAGCTTGAACGTGGGACGCGGAGGGGAGAGTACGCTTTCTCCCCGTTTGGAGGCGCCTTGCGCTTGGCCTCAAAGCTGCCTGAACAGCACTAGCGGCCCGACGTCTCTGCACGGCAGGACTGTCGTTGTGGGCCGAGGCTGCGTGTTCTCCCAAAGCGAAAACCGTGCTGGCGATCCCTTTCTAGGAACTCCTCCCACGGCACCACATGTTCAGCTCCGGCCGAACGAAAGGTGACCTCAGGCCTCAAGGTAAGTTCCAAGTGTTTCACGTCGGGGGAGTTGGGTGTGCAGGGGTCTCCAACGAGGCCGTACTCCACCACGGAGTGCCTTAACCCTGCGACGCTCCTGGGGGCACACAGGATAGGAGCCCGTTCACCAGTTTCGCAGGATGACTCCTCTCCGTGCCGCAACGGCGGCTCCTGGCTTCTGAGGAACCTTAGCCTAAGCAGGCCCCTGGAGACAGCTCTTCACATTCATAGCAAGGGCAACGTACCGCTCTCTGGCTTGCCTGGCTTGAGTGCCCCAGTCGTCAGAGAGCCTCGCGAAGGCAGTGCTGCGCAGACTCCCTTTGCCAGTCGCACGGCCTCCTTGACTGAAAGAGAACTGCAGTGCCAAAAGGCACCGTGCTGACGACTGGCTCCAGGAGGAGACTCGGGACAGCGCTCTCAGAGAAGCGAAAGCTAGGCTGTGGGCCCAGCCTGAGGAGCAGTACGTACGTTTGCCACACTTCTTGGCACAGCTAGGCGTGAGCCAGAGAGCCTTGGTCCCTGAGGCCTACCTAAGGTACTGCCATACTTACCCAGTAGATCCCACGCAGAGGTCCGTGTGCCCAAAAGGGCCTCCATGGGAGGGCCCTGTTCCTCCCGTTGTGTTTCCTTGAGGTAATCAGAAACCACTGAGGATAACTACGTGAGCTCAGCTTTGAAACTGGGCGACCCTGGGCAAACCTTATTCCCCTCCGTGGTAGACGAGACAGTGGCGGGTCCTGAGCTGCCTGAAGCACACTCCTCGCGCGCACCTTCTCTTTGCTGCCGGAAGGCCTCACATAAGAAGTCTGAGTTGACTCGTGACGGAAGCCGTCTGAGTGTACTCGTGCGAGGCCTGCTGCTCTCAGTTCCTTGCTGGGAGCTTCAGCAGGAGCGCTCTGGAGCTCGCCGGCAGAAGAATTGTGAGTCCCCCCGCCCCACCCCGGCCTCAAGCAAAAGTCCAGATTTCCCCCGTTAGTAACACCTCGGAGCGCCAGAGGGAGCGGAGGGGCATGCGTTAACGGAATGCTTCAACCGTGGAAGGTATTTCACGAGACACTGTGCACTCACGTTCGTTGTAACAACTGTCAAAGGGCACTGTATGCCTTCCAACTCCTCGGCTGTGTTTGAGCCACAGGAAGTAAATGCGTTCGTTTGATTCAGCTCCGTGAATGTGCAACGATGATGGCGAAGCGCTGCCCTGTTCGCTCGAAAGCTCTCGTTCGTACGGCCTTCACACGGCCTCAAGGTACGCAGTTCTGAACAGCCGTACATTCCATGCTGGTGTGCCAACCCCCCCCACCCACCCACCCACCCGCAGGGAGGAATTTGGGCTCTTCTGAGAAACACCAGTGTGCGTCCCAAGTGAAACCAGGGCGTCTCCCCCAGGACGTCTCCGAACGGCAGTCGGATGCCAGAGGTGTACTTCCAGCCGGAAAAAGAGGGAAAAGGACAGCTTTCCCAGGGACGACTCTGGACCCTTGGGACCATCCGGAATCACCAAGGCCTAAACTTTGCACGGCCTGGGGAACGCTCTTCCGCCTGTCCAGCAATCCCCACGTCAAAACCTTTCTCAGCAGAGGCAGGCGCTCTCTCCCTCGTACTAGATAGCTCGGCAGAGCCTTCCGAGAAACATGCTGCGTCATTCAGCTTGAACGTGGGACGCGGAGGGGAGAGTACGCTTTCTCCCCGTTTGGAGGCGCCTTGCGCTTGGCCTCAAAGCTGCCTGAACAGCACTAGCGGCCCGACGTCTCTGCACGGCAGGACTGTCGTTGTGGGCCGAGGCTGCGTGTTCTCCCAAAGCGAAAACCGTGCTGGCGATCCCTTTCTAGGAACTCCTCCCACGGCACCACATGTTCAGCTCCGGCCGAACGAAAGGTGACCTCAGGCCTCAAGGTAAGTTCCAAGTGTTTCACGTCGGGGGAGTTGGGTGTGCAGGGGTCTCCAACGAGGCCGTACTCCACCACGGAGTGCCTTAACCCTGCGACGCTCCTGGGGGCACACAGGATAGGAGCTCGTTCGCCAAGCTCGCAGGATGACTCCTCTCCGTGCCGGAACGGCGGCTCCTGGCTTCTGAGGAACCTTAGCCTAAACAGGGCCCTGGAGACAGCTCTTCACATTCATAGCAAGGGCAACGTACCGCTCTCTGGCTTGCCTGGCTTGAGTGCCCCAGTCGTCAGAGAGCCTCGCGAAGGCAGTGCTGCGCAGACTCCCTTTGCCAGTCGCACGGCCTCCTTGACTGAAAGAGAACTGCAGTGCCAAAAGGCACCGTGCTGACGACTGGCTCCAGGAGGAGACTCGGGACAGCGCTCTCAGAGAAGCGAAAGCTAGGCTGTGGGCCCAGCCTGAGGAGCAGTACGTACGTTTGCCACACTTCTTGGCACAGCTAGGCGTGAGCCAGAGAGCCTTGGTCCCTGAGGCCTACCTAAGGTACTGCCATACTTACCCAGTAGATCCCACGCAGAGGTCCGTGTGCCCAAAAGGGCCTCCATGGGAGGACCCTGTTCCTCCCGTTGTGTTTCCTTGAGGTAATCAGAAACCACTGAGGATAACTACGTGAGCTCAGCTTTGAAACTGGGCGACCCTGGGCAAACCTTATTCCCCTCCGTGGTAGACGAGACAGTGGCGGGTCCTGAGCTGCCTGAAGCACACTCCTCGCGCGCACCTTCTCTTTGCTGCCGGAAAGGCCTCACATAAGGAGTCTGAGTTGACTCGTGACGGAAGCCGTCTGAGTGTACTCGTGCGAGGCCTGCTGCTCTCAGTTCCTTGCTGGGAGCTTCAGCAGGAGCGCTCTGGAGCTCGCCGGCAGAAGAATTGTGAGTCCCCCCGCCCCACCCCGGCCTCAAGCAAAAGTCCAGATTTCCCCCGTTAGTAACACCTCGGAGCGCCAGAGGGAGCGGAGGGGCATGCGTTAACGGAATGCTTCAACCGTGGAAGGTATTTCACGAGACACTGTGCACTCACGTTCGTTGTAACAACTGTCAAAGGGCACTGTATGCCTTCCAACTCCTCGGCTGTGTTTGAGCCACAGGAAGTAAATGCGTTCGTTTGATTCAGCTCCGTGAATGTGCAACGATGATGGCGAAGCGCTGCCCTGTTCGCTCGAAAGCTCTCGTTCGTACGGCCTTCACACGGCCTCAAGGTACGCAGTTCTGAACAGCCGTACATTCCATGCTGGTGTGCCAACCCCCCCCCACCCACCCACCCGCAGGGAGGAATTTGGGCTCTTCTGAGAAACACCAGTGTGCGTCCCAAGTGAAACCAGGGCGTCTCCCCCAGGACGTCTCCGAACGGCAGTCGGATGCCAGAGGTGTACTTCCAGCCGGAAAAAGAGGGAAAAGGACAGCTTTCCCAGGGACGACTCTGGACCCTTGGGACCATCCGGAATCACCAAGGCCTAAACTTTGCACGGCCTGGGGAACGCTCTTCCGCCTGTCCAGCAATCCCCACGTCAAAACCTTTCTCAGCAGAGGCAGGCGCTCTCTCCCTCGTACTAGATAGCTCGGCAGAGCCTTCCGAGAAACATGCTGCGTCATTCAGCTTGAACGTGGGACGCGGAGGGGAGAGTACGCTTTCTCCCCGTTTGGAGGCGCCTTGCGCTTGGCCTCAAAGCTGCCTGAACAGCACTAGCGGCCCGACGTCTCTGCACGGCAGGACTGTCGTTGTGGGCCGAGGCTGCGTGTTCTCCCAAAGCGAAAACCGTGCTGGCGATCCCTTTCTAGGAACTCCTCCCACGGCACCACATGTTCAGCTCCGGCCGAACGAAAGGTGACCTCAGGCCTCAAGGGAAGTTCCAAGTGTTTCACGTCGGGGGAGTTGGGTGTGCAGGGGTCTCCAACGAGGCCGTACTCCACCACGGAGTGCCTTAACCCTGCGACGCTCCTGGGGGCACACAGGATAGGAGCTCGTTCGCCAAGCTCGCAGGATGACTCCTCTCCGTGCCGGAACGGCGGCTCCTGGCTTCTGAGGAACCTTAGCCTAAACAGGGCCCTGGAGACAGCTCTTCACATTCATAGCAAGGGCAACGTACCGCTCTCTGGCTTGCCTGGCTTGAGTGCCCCAGTCGTCAGAGAGCCTCGCGAAGGCAGTGCTGCGCAGACTCCCTTTGCCAGTCGCACGGCCTCCTTGACTGAAAGAGAACTGCAGTGCCAAAAGGCACCGTGCTGACGACTGGCTCCAGGAGGAGACTCGGGACAGCGCTCTCAGAGAAGCGAAAGCTAGGCTGTGGGCCCAGCCTGAGGAGCAGTACGTACGTTTGCCACACTTCTTGGCACAGCTAGGCGTGAGCCAGAGAGCCTTGGTCCCTGAGGCCTACCTAAGGTACTGCCATACTTACCCAGTAGATCCCACGCAGAGGTCCCTGTGCCCAAAAGGGCCTCCATGGGAGGGCCCTGTTCCTCCCGTTGTGTTTCCTTGAGGTAATCAGAAACCACTGAGGATAACTACGTGAGCTCAGCTTTGAAACTGGGCGACCCTGGGCAAACCTTATTCCCCTCCGTGGTAGACGAGACAGTGGCGGGTCCTGAGCTGCCTGAAGCACACTCCTCGCGCGCACCTTCTCTTTGCTGCCGGAAAGGCCTCACATAAGAAGTCTGAGTTGACTCGTGACGGAAGCCGTCTGAGTGTACTCGTGCGAGGCCTGCTGCTCTCAGTTCCTTGCTGGGAGCTTCAGCAGGAGCGCTCTGGAGCTCGCCGGCAGAAGAATTGTGAGTCCCCCCGCCCCACCCCGGCCTCAAGCAAAAGTCCAGATTTCCCCCGTTAGTAACACCTCGGAGCGCCAGAGGGAGCGGAGGGGCATGCGTTAACGGAATGCTTCAACCGTGGAAGGTATTTCACGAGACACTGTGCACTCACGTTCGTTGTAACAACTGTCAAAGGGCACTGTATGCCTTCCAACTCCTCGGCTGTGTTTGAGCCACAGGAAGTAAATGCGTTCGTTTGATTCAGCTCCGTGAATGTGCAACGATGATGGCGAAGCGCTGCCCTGTTCGCTCGAAAGCTCTCGTTCGTACGGCCTTCACACGGCCTCAAGGTACGCAGTTCTGAACAGCCGTACATTCCATGCTGGTGTGCCAACCCCCCCCACCCACCCACCCACCCGCAGGGAGGAATTTGGGCTCTTCTGAGAAACACCAGTGTGCGTCCCAAGTGAAACCAGGGCGTCTCCCCCAGGACGTCTCCGAACGGCAGTCGGATGCCAGAGGTGTACTTCCAGCCGGAAAAAGAGGGAAAAGGACAGCTTTCCCAGGGACGACTCTGGACCCTTGGGACCATCCGGAATCACCAAGGCCTAAACTTTGCACGGCCTGGGGAACGCTCTTCCGCCTGTCCAGCAATCCCCACGTCAAAACCTTTCTCAGCAGAGGCAGGCGCTCTCTCCCTCGTACTAGATAGCTCGGCAGAGCCTTCCGAGAAACATGCTGCGTCATTCAGCTTGAACGTGGGACGCGGAGGGGAGAGTACGCTTTCTCCCCGTTTGGAGGCGCCTTGCGCTTGGCCTCAAAGCTGCCTGAACAGCACTAGCGGCCCGACGTCTCTGCACGGCAGGACTGTCGTTGTGGGCCGAGGCTGCGTGTTCTCCCAAAGCGAAAACCGTGCTGGCGATCCCTTTCTAGGAACTCCTCCCACGGCACCACATGTTCAGCTCCGGCCGAACGAAAGGTGACCTCAGGCCTCAAGGGAAGTTCCAAGTGTTTCACGTCGGGGGAGTTGGGTGTGCAGGGGTCTCCAACGAGGCCGTACTCCACCACGGAGTGCCTTAACCCTGCGACGCTCCTGGGGGCACACAGGATAGGAGCCCGTTCACCAGTTTCGCAGGATGACTCCTCTCCGTGCCGCAACGGCGGCTCCTGGCTTCTGAGGAACCTTAGCCTAAGCAGGCCCCTGGAGACAGCTCTTCACATTCATAGCAAGGGCAACGTACCGCTCTCTGGCTTGCCTGGCTTGAGTGCCCCAGTCGTCAGAGAGCCTCGCGAAGGCAGTGCTGCGCAGACTCCCTTTGCCAGTCGCACGGCCTCCTTGACTGAAAGAGAACTGCAGTGCCAAAAGGCACCGTGCTGACGACTGGCTCCAGGAGGAGACTCGGGACAGCGCTCTCAGAGAAGCGAAAGCTAGGCTGTGGGCCCAGCCTGAGGAGCAGTACGTACGTTTGCCACACTTCTTGGCACAGCTAGGCGTGAGCCAGAGAGCCTTGGTCCCTGAGGCCTACCTAAGGTACTGCCATACTTACCCAGTAGATCCCACGCAGAGGTCCGTGTGCCCAAAAGGGCCTCCATGGGAGGGCCCTGTTCCTCCCGTTGTGTTTCCTTGAGGTAATCAGAAACCACTGAGGATAACTACGTGAGCTCAGCTTTGAAACTGGGCGACCCTGGGCAAACCTTATTCCCCTCCGTGGTAGACGAGACAGTGGCGGGTCCTGAGCTGCCTGAAGCACACTCCTCGCGCGCACCTTCTCTTTGCTGCCGGAAAGGCCTCACATAAGAAGTCTGAGTTGACTCGTGACGGAAGCCGTCTGAGTGTACTCGTGCGAGGCCTGCTGCTCTCAGTTCCTTGCTGGGAGCTTCAGCAGGAGCGCTCTGGAGCTCGCCGGCAGAAGAATTGTGAGTCCCCCCGCCCCACCCCGGCCTCAAGCAAAAGTCCAGATTTCCCCCGTTAGTAACACCTCGGAGCGCCAGAGGGAGCGGAGGGGCATGCGTTAACGGAATGCTTCAACCGTGGAAGGTATTTCACGAGACACTGTGCACTCACGTTCGTTGTAACAACTGTCAAAGGGCACTGTATGCCTTCCAACTCCTCGGCTGTGTTTGAGCCACAGGAAGTAAATGCGTTCGTTTGATTCAGCTCCGTGAATGTGCAACGATGATGGCGAAGCGCTGCCCTGTTCGCTCGAAAGCTCTCGTTCGTACGGCCTTCACACGGCCTCAAGGTACGCAGTTCTGAACAGCCGTACATTCCATGCTGGTGTGCCAACCCCCCCCACCCACCCACCCACCCGCAGGGAGGAATTTGGGCTCTTCTGAGAAACACCAGTGTGCGTCCCAAGTGAAACCAGGGCGTCTCCCCCAGGACGTCTCCGAACGGCAGTCGGATGCCAGAGGTGTACTTCCAGCCGGAAAAAGAGGGAAAAGGACAGCTTTCCCAGGGACGACTCTGGACCCTTGGGACCATCCGGAATCACCAAGGCCTAAACTTTGCACGGCCTGGGGAACGCTCTTCCGCCTGTCCGGCAATCCCCACGTCAAAACCTTTCTCAGCAGAGGCAGGCGCTCTCTCCCTCGTACTAGATAGCTCGGCAGAGCCTTCCGAGAAACATGCTGCGTCATTCAGCTTGAACGTGGGACGCGGAGGGGAGAGTACGCTTTCTCCCCGTTTGGAGGCGCCTTGCGCTTGGCCTCAAAGCTGCCTGAACAGCACTAGCGGCCCGACGTCTCTGCACGGCAGGACTGTCGTTGTGGGCCGAGGCTGCGTGTTCTCCCAAAGCGAAAACCGTGCTGGCGATCCCTTTCTAGGAACTCCTCCCACGGCACCACATGTTCAGCTCCGGCCGAACGAAAGGTGACCTCAGGCCTCAAGGTAAGTTCCAAGTGTTTCACGTCGGGGGAGTTGGGTGTGCAGGGGTCTCCAACGAGGCCGTACTCCACCACGGAGTGCCTTAACCCTGCGACGCTCCTGGGGGCACACAGGATAGGAGCCCGTTCACCAGTTTCGCAGGATGACTCCTCTCCGTGCCGCAACGGCGGCTCCTGGCTTCTGAGGAACCTTAGCCTAAGCAGGCCCCTGGAGACAGCTCTTCACATTCATAGCAAGGGCAACGTACCGCTCTCTGGCTTGCCTGGCTTGAGTGCCCCAGTCGTCAGAGAGCCTCGCGAAGGCAGTGCTGCGCAGACTCCCTTTGCCAGTCGCACGGCCTCCTTGACTGAAAGAGAACTGCAGTGCCAAAAGGCACCGTGCTGACGACTGGCTCCAGGAGGAGACTCGGGACAGCGCTCTCAGAGAAGCGAAAGCTAGGCTGTGGGCCCAGCCTGAGGAGCAGTACGTACGTTTGCCACACTTCTTGGCACAGCTAGGCGTGAGCCAGAGAGCCTTGGTCCCTGAGGCCTACCTAAGGTACTGCCATACTTACCCAGTAGATCCCACGCAGAGGTCCCTGTGCCCAAAAGGGCCTCCATGGGAGGGCCCTGTTCCTCCCGTTGTGTTTCCTTGAGGTAATCAGAAACCACTGAGGATAACTACGTGAGCTCAGCTTTGAAACTGGGCGACCCTGGGCAAACCTTATTCCCCTCCGTGGTAGACGAGACAGTGGCGGGTCCTGAGCTGCCTGAAGCACACTCCTCGCGCGCACCTTCTCTTTGCTGCCGGAAAGGCCTCACATAAGAAGTCTGAGTTGACTCGTGACGGAAGCCGTCTGAGTGTACTCGTGCGAGGCCTGCTGCTCTCAGTTCCTTGCTGGGAGCTTCAGCAGGAGCGCTCTGGAGCTCGCCGGCAGAAGAATTGTGAGTCCCCCCGCCCCACCCCGGCCTCAAGCAAAAGTCCAGATTTCCCCCGTTAGTAACACCTCGGAGCGCCAGAGGGAGCGGAGGGGCATGCGTTAACGGAATGCTTCAACCGTGGAAGGTATTTCACGAGACACTGTGCACTCACGTTCGTTGTAACAACTGTCAAAGAGCACTGTATGCCTTCCAACTCCTCGGCTGTGTTTGAGCCACAGGAAGTAAATGCGTTCGTTTGATTCAGCTCCGTGAATGTGCAACGATGATGGCGAAGCGCTGCCCTGTTCGCTCGAAAGCTCTCGTTCGTACGGCCTTCACACGGCCTCAAGGTACGCAGTTCTGAACAGCCGTACATTCCATGCTGGTGTGCCAACCCCCCCCACCCACCCACCCACCCGCAGGGAGGAATTTGGGCTCTTCTGAGAAACACCAGTGTGCGTCCCAAGTGAAACCAGGGCGTCTCCCCCAGGACGTCTCCGAACGGCAGTCGGATGCCAGAGGTGTACTTCCAGCCGGAAAAAGAGGGAAAAGGACAGCTTTCCCAGGGACGACTCTGGACCCTTGGGACCATCCGGAATCACCAAGGCCTAAACTTTGCACGGCCTGGGGAACGCTCTTCCGCCTGTCCAGCAATCCCCACGTCAAAACCTTTCTCAGCAGAGGCAGGCGCTCTCTCCCTCGTACTAGATAGCTCGGCAGAGCCTTCCGAGAAACATGCTGCGTCATTCAGCTTGAACGTGGGACGCGGAGGGGAGAGTACGCTTTCTCCCCGTTTGGAGGCGCCTTGCGCTTGGCCTCAAAGCTGCCTGAACAGCACTAGCGGCCCGACGTCTCTGCACGGCAGGACTGTCGTTGTGGGCCAAGGCTGCGTGTTCTCCCAAAGCGAAAACCGTGCTGGCGATCCCTTTCTAGGAACTCCTCCCACGGCACCACATGTTCAGCTCCGGCCGAACGAAAGGTGACCTCAGGCCTCAAGGTAAGTTCCAAGTGTTTCACGTCGGGGGAGTTGGGTGTGCAGGGGTCTCCAACGAGGCCGTACTCCACCACGGAGTGCCTTAACCCTGCGACGCTCCTGGGGGCACACAGGATAGGAGCTCGTTCGCCAAGCTCGCAGGATGACTCCTCTCCGTGCCGGAACGGCGGCTCCTGGCTTCTGAGGAACCTTAGCCTAAACAGGGCCCTGGAGACAGCTCTTCACATTCATAGCAAGGGCAACGTACCGCTCTCTGGCTTGCCTGGCTTGAGTGCCCCAGTCGTCAGAGAGCCTCGCGAAGGCAGTGCTGCGCAGACTCCCTTTGCCAGTCGCACGGCCTCCTTGACTGAAAGAGAACTGCAGTGCCAAAAGGCACCGTGCTGACGACTGGCTCCAGGAGGAGACTCGGGACAGCGCTCTCAGAGAAGCGAAAGCTAGGCTGTGGGCCCAGCCTGAGGAGCAGTACGTACGTTTGCCACACTTCTTGGCACAGCTAGGCGTGAGCCAGAGAGCCTTGGTCCCTGAGGCCTACCTAAGGTACTGCCATACTTACCCAGTAGATCCCACGCAGAGGTCCGTGTGCCCAAAAGGGCCTCCATGGGAGGGCCCTGTTCCTCCCGTTGTGTTTCCTTGAGGTAATCAGAAACCACTGAGGATAACTACGTGAGCTCAGCTTTGAAACTGGGCGACCCTGGGCAAACCTTATTCCCCTCCGTGGTAGACGAGACAGTGGCGGGTCCTGAGCTGCCTGAAGCACACTCCTCGCGCGCACCTTCTCTTTGCTGCCGGAAGGCCTCACATAAGGAGTCTGAGTTGACTCGTGACGGAAGCCGTCTGAGTGTACTCGTGCGAGGCCTGTTGCTCTCAGTTCCTTGCTGGGAGCTTCAGCAGGAGCGCTCTGGAGCTCGCCGGCAGAAGAATTGTGAGTCCCCCCGCCCCACCCCGGCCTCAAGCAAAAGTCCAGATTTCCCCCGTTAGTAACACCTCGGAGCGCCAGAGGGAGCGGAGGGGCATGCGTTAACGGAATGCTTCAACCGTGGAAGGTATTTCACGAGACACTGTGCACTCACGTTCGTTGTAACAACTGTCAAAGGGCACTGTATGCCTTCCAACTCCTCGGCTGTGTTTGAGCCACAGGAAGTAAATGCGTTCGTTTGATTCAGCTCCGTGAATGTGCAACGATGATGGCGAAGCGCTGCCCTGTTCGCTCGAAAGCTCTCGTTCGTACGGCCTTCACACGGCCTCAAGGTACGCAGTTCTGAACAGCCGTACATTCCATGCTGGTGTGCCAACACCCCCCCCCACCCACCCACCCGCAGGGAGGAATTTGGGCTCTTCTGAGAAACACCAGTGTGCGTCCCAAGTGAAACCAGGGCGTCTCCCCCAGGACGTCTCCGAACGGCAGTCGGATGCCAGAGGTGTACTTCCAGCCGGAAAAAGAGGGAAAAGGACAGCTTTCCCAGGGACGACTCTGGACCCTTGGGACCATCCGGAATCACCAAGGCCTAAACTTTGCACGGCCTGGGGAACGCTCTTCCGCCTGTCCAGCAATCCCCACGTCAAAACCTTTCTCAGCAGAGGCAGGCGCTCTCTCCCTCGTACTAGATAGCTCGGCAGAGCCTTCCGAGAAACATGCTGCGTCATTCAGCTTGAACGTGGGACGCGGAGGGGAGAGTACGCTTTCTCCCCGTTTGGAGGCGCCTTGCGCTTGGCCTCAAAGCTGCCTGAACAGCACTAGCGGCCCGACGTCTCTGCACGGCAGGACTGTCGTTGTGGGCCGAGGCTGCGTGTTCTCCCAAAGCGAAAACCGTGCTGGCGATCCCTTTCTAGGAACTCCTCCCACGGCACCACATGTTCAGCTCCGGCCGAACGAAAGGTGACCTCAGGCCTCAAGGTAAGTTCCAAGTGTTTCACGTCGGGGGAGTTGGGTGTGCAGGGGTCTCCAACGAGGCCGTACTCCACCACGGAGTGCCTTAACCCTGCGACGCTCCTGGGGGCACACAGGATAGGAGCCCGTTCACCAGTTTCGCAGGATGACTCCTCTCCGTGCCGCAACGGCGGCTCCTGGCTTCTGAGGAACCTTAGCCTAAACAGGCCCCTGGAGACAGCTCTTCACATTCATAGCAAGGGCAACGTACCGCTCTCTGGCTTGCCTGGCTTGAGTGCCCCAGTCGTCAGAGAGCCTCGCGAAGGCAGTGCTGCGCAGACTCCCTTTGCCAGTCGCACGGCCTCCTTGACTGAAAGAGAACTGCAGTGCCAAAAGGCACCGTGCTGACGACTGGCTCCAGGAGGAGACTCGGGACAGCGCTCTCAGAGAAGCGAAAGCTAGGCTGTGGGCCCAGCCTGAGGAGCAGTACGTACGTTTGCCACACTTCTTGGCACAGCTAGGCGTGAGCCAGAGAGCCTTGGTCCCTGAGGCCTACCTAAGGTACTGCCATACTTACCCAGTAGATCCCACGCAGAGGTCCGTGTGCCCAAAAGGGCCTCCATGGGAGGGCCCTGTTCCTCCCGTTGTGTTTCCTTGAGGTAATCAGAAACCACTGAGGATAACTACGTGAGCTCAGCTTTGAAACTGGGCGACCCTGGGCAAACCTTATTCCCCTCCGTGGTAGACGAGACAGTGGCGGGTCCTGAGCTGCCTGAAGCACACTCCTCGCGCGCACCTTCTCTTTGCTGCCGGAAGGCCTCACATAAGAAGTCTGAGTTGACTCGTGACGGAAGCCGTCTGAGTGTACTCGTGCGAGGCCTGCTGCTCTCAGTTCCTTGCTGGGAGCTTCAGCAGGAGCGCTCTGGAGCTCGCCGGCAGAAGAATTGTGAGTCCCCCCGCCCCACCCCGGCCTCAAGCAAAAGTCCAGATTTCCCCCGTTAGTAACACCTCGGAGCGCCAGAGGGAGCGGAGGGGCATGCGTTAACGGAATGCTTCAACCGTGGAAGGTATTTCACGAGACACTGTGCACTCACGTTCGTTGTAACAACTGTCAAAGGGCACTGTATGCCTTCCAACTCCTCGGCTGTGTTTGAGCCACAGGAAGTAAATGCGTTCGTTTGATTCAGCTCCGTGAATGTGCAACGATGATGGCGAAGCGCTGCCCTGTTCGCTCGAAAGCTCTCGTTCGTACGGCCTTCACACGGCCTCAAGGTACGCAGTTCTGAACAGCCGTACATTCCATGCTGGTGTGCCAACCCCCCCCCACCCACCCACCCGCAGGGAGGAATTTGGGCTCTTCTGAGAAACACCAGTGTGCGTCCCAAGTGAAACCAGGGCGTCTCCCCCAGGACGTCTCCGAACGGCAGTCGGATGCCAGAGGTGTACTTCCAGCCGGAAAAAGAGGGAAAAGGACAGCTTTCCCAGGGACGACTCTGGACCCTTGGGACCATCCGGAATCACCAAGGCCTAAACTTTGCACGGCCTGGGGAACGCTCTTCCGCCTGTCCAGCAATCCCCACGTCAAAACCTTTCTCAGCAGAGGCAGGCGCTCTCTCCCTCGTACTAGATAGCTCGGCAGAGCCTTCCGAGAAACATGCTGCGTCATTCTGCTTGAACGTGGGATGCGGAGGGGAGAGTACGCTTTCTCCCCGTTTGGAGGCGCCTTGCGCTTGGCCTCAAAGCTGCCTGAACAGCACTAGCGGCCCGACGTCTCTGCACGGCAGGACTGTCGTTGTGGGCCGAGGCTGCGTGTTCTCCCAAAGCGAAAACCGTGCTGGCGATCCCTTTCTAGGAACTCCTCCCACGGCACCACATGTTCAGCTCCGGCCGAACGAAAGGTGACCTCAGGCCTCAAGGTAAGTTCCAAGTGTTTCACGTCGGGGGAGTTGGGTGTGCAGGGGTCTCCAACGAGGCCGTACTCCACCACGGAGTGCCTTAACCCTGCGACGCTCCTGGGGGCACACAGGATAGGAGCTCGTTCGCCAAGCTCGCAGGATGACTCCTCTCCGTGCCGGAACGGCGGCTCCTGGCTTCTGAGGAACCTTAGCCTAAACAGGGCCCTGGAGACAGCTCTTCACATTCATAGCAAGGGCAACGTACCGCTCTCTGGCTTGCCTGGCTTGAGTGCCCCAGTCGTCAGAGAGCCTCGCGAAGGCAGTGCTGCGCAGACTCCCTTTGCCAGTCGCACGGCCTCCTTGACTGAAAGAGAACTGCAGTGCCAAAAGGCACCGTGCTGACGACTGGCTCCAGGAGGAGACTCGGGACAGCACTCTCAGAGAAGCGAAAGCTAGGCTGTGGGCCCAGCCTGAGGAGCAGTACGTACGTTTGCCACACTTCTTGGCACAGCTAGGCGTGAGCCAGAGAGCCTTGGTCCCTGAGGCCTACCTAAGGTACTGCCATACTTACCCAGTAGATCCCACGCAGAGGTCCGTGTGCCCAAAAGGGCCTCCATGGGAGGGCCCTGTTCCTCCCGTGTGTTTCCTTGAGGTAATCAGAAACCACTGAGGATAACTACGTGAGCTCAGCTTTGAAACTGGGCGACCCTGGGCAAACCTTATTCCCCTCCGTGGTAGACGAGACAGTGGCGGGTCCTGAGCTGCCTGAAGCACACTCCTCGCGCGCACCTTCTCTTTGCTGCCGGAAGGCCTCACATAAGAAGTCTGAGTTGACTCGTGACGGAAGCCGTCTGAGTGTACTCGTGCGAGGCCTGCTGCTCTCAGTTCCTTGCTGGGAGCTTCAGCAGGAGCGCTCTGGAGCTCGCCGGCAGAAGAATTGTGAGTCCCCCCGCCCCACCCCGGCCTCAAGCAAAAGTCCAGATTTCCCCCGTTAGTAACACCTCGGAGCGCCAGAGGGAGCGGAGGGGCATGCGTTAACGGAATGCTTCAACCGTGGAAGGTATTTCACGAGACACTGTGCACTCACGTTCGTTGTAACAACTGTCAAAGGGCACTGTATGCCTTCCAACTCCTCGGCTGTGTTTGAGCCACAGGAAGTAAATGCGTTCGTTTGATTCAGCTCCGTGAATGTGCAACGATGATGGCGAAGCGCTGCCCTGTTCGCTCGAAAGCTCTCGTTCGTACGGCCTTCACACGGCCTCAAGGTACGCAGTTCTGAACAGCCGTACATTCCATGCTGGTGTGCCAACACCCCCCCCCACCCACCCACCCGCAGGGAGGAATTTGGGCTCTTCTGAGAAACACCAGTGTGCGTCCCAAGTGAAACCAGGGCGTCTCCCCCAGGACGTCTCCGAACGGCAGTCGGATGCCAGAGGTGTACTTCCAGCCGGAAAAAGAGGGAAAAGGACAGCTTTCCCAGGGACGACTCTGGACCCTTGGGACCATCCGGAATCACCAAGGCCTAAACTTTGCACGGCCTGGGGAACGCTCTTCCGCCTGTCCAGCAATCCCCACGTCAAAACCTTTCTCAGCAGAGGCAGGCGCTCTCTCCCTCGTACTAGATAGCTCGGCAGAGCCTTCCGAGAAACATGCTGCGTCATTCAGCTTGAACGTGGGACGCGGAGGGGAGAGTACGCTTTCTCCCCGTTTGGAGGCGCCTTGCGCTTGGCCTCAAAGCTGCCTGAACAGCACTAGCGGCCCGACGTCTCTGCACGGCAGGACTGTCGTTGTGGGCCGAGGCTGCGTGTTCTCCCAAAGCGAAAACCGTGCTGGCGATCCCTTTCTAGGAACTCCTCCCACGGCACCACATGTTCAGCTCCGGCCGAACGAAAGGTGACCTCAGGCCTCAAGGTAAGTTCCAAGTGTTTCACGTCGGGGGAGTTGGGTGTGCAGGGGTCTCCAACGAGGCCGTACTCCACCACGGAGTGCCTTAACCCTGCGACGCTCCTGGGGGCACACAGGATAGGAGCCCGTTCACCAGTTTCGCAGGATGACTCCTCTCCGTGCCGCAACGGCGGCTCCTGGCTTCTGAGGAACCTTAGCCTAAGCAGGCCCCTGGAGACAGCTCTTCACATTCATAGCAAGGGCAACGTACCGCTCTCTGGCTTGCCTGGCTTGAGTGCCCCAGTCGTCAGAGAGCCTCGCGAAGGCAGTGCTGCGCAGACTCCCTTTGCCAGTCGCACGGCCTCCTTGACTGAAAGAGAACTGCAGTGCCAAAAGGCACCGTGCTGACGACTGGCTCCAGGAGGAGACTCGGGACAGCGCTCTCAGAGAAGCGAAAGCTAGGCTGTGGGCCCAGCCTGAGGAGCAGTACGTACGTTTGCCACACTTCTTGGCACAGCTAGGCGTGAGCCAGAGAGCCTTGGTCCCTGAGGCCTACCTAAGGTACTGCCATACTTACCCAGTAGATCCCACGCAGAGGTCCGTGTGCCCAAAAGGGCCTCCATGGGAGGGCCCTGTTCCTCCCGTTGTGTTTCCTTGAGGTAATCAGAAACCACTGAGGATAACTACGTGAGCTCAGCTTTGAAACTGGGCGACCCTGGGCAAACCTTATTCCCCTCCGTGGTAGACGAGACAGTGGCGGGTCCTGAGCTGCCTGAAGCACACTCCTCGCGCGCACCTTCTCTTTGCTGCCGGAAGGCCTCACATAAGAAGTCTGAGTTGACTCGTGACGGAAGCCGTCTGAGTGTACTCGTGCGAGGCCTGCTGCTCTCAGTTCCTTGCTGGGAGCTTCAGCAGGAGCGCTCTGGAGCTCGCCGGCAGAAGAATTGTGAGTCCCCCCGCCCCACCCCGGCCTCAAGCAAAAGTCCAGATTTCCCCCGTTAGTAACACCTCGGAGCGCCAGAGGGAGCGGAGGGGCATGCGTTAACGGAATGCTTCAACCGTGGAAGGTATTTCACGAGACACTGTGCACTCACGTTCGTTGTAACAACTGTCAAAGGGCACTGTATGCCTTCCAACTCCTCGGCTGTGTTTGAGCCACAGGAAGTAAATGCGTTCGTTTGATTCAGCTCCGTGAATGTGCAACGATGATGGCGAAGCGCTGCCCTGTTCGCTCGAAAGCTCTCGTTCGTACGGCCTTCACACGGCCTCAAGGTACGCAGTTCTGAACAGCCGTACATTCCATGCTGGTGTGCCAACCCCCCCCACCCACCCACCCACCCGCAGGGAGGAATTTGGGCTCTTCTGAGAAACACCAGTGTGCGTCCCAAGTGAAACCAGGGCGTCTCCCCCAGGACGTCTCCGAACGGCAGTCGGATGCCAGAGGTGTACTTCCAGCCGGAAAAAGAGGGAAAAGGACAGCTTTCCCAGGGACGACTCTGGACCCTTGGGACCATCCGGAATCACCAAGGCCTAAACTTTGCACGGCCTGGGGAACGCTCTTCCGCCTGTCCAGCAATCCCCACGTCAAAACCTTTCTCAGCAGAGGCAGGCGCTCTCTCCCTCGTACTAGATAGCTCGGCAGAGCCTTCCGAGAAACATGCTGCGTCATTCAGCTTGAACGTGGGACGCGGAGGGGAGAGTACGCTTTCTCCCCGTTTGGAGGCGCCTTGCGCTTGGCCTCAAAGCTGCCTGAACAGCACTAGCGGCCCGACGTCTCTGCACGGCAGGACTGTCGTTGTGGGCCGAGGCTGCGTGTTCTCCCAAAGCGAAAACCGTGCTGGCGATCCCTTTCTAGGAACTCCTCCCACGGCACCACATGTTCAGCTCCGGCCGAACGAAAGGTGACCTCAGGCCTCAAGGTAAGTTCCAAGTGTTTCACGTCGGGGGAGTTGGGTGTGCAGGGGTCTCCAACGAGGCCGTACTCCACCACGGAGTGCCTTAACCCTGCGACGCTCCTGGGGGCACACAGGATAGGAGCCCGTTCACCAGTTTCGCAGGATGACTCCTCTCCGTGCCGCAACGGCGGCTCCTGGCTTCTGAGGAACCTTAGCCTAAGCAGGCCCCTGGAGACAGCTCTTCACATTCATAGCAAGGGCAACGTACCGCTCTCTGGCTTGCCTGGCTTGAGTGCCCCAGTCGTCAGAGAGCCTCGCGAAGGCAGTGCTGCGCAGACTCCCTTTGCCAGTCGCACGGCCTCCTTGACTGAAAGAGAACTGCAGTGCCAAAAGGCACCGTGCTGACGACTGGCTCCAGGAGGAGACTCGGGACAGCGCTCTCAGAGAAGCGAAAGCTAGGCTGTGGGCCCAGCCTGAGGAGCAGTACGTACGTTTGCCACACTTCTTGGCACAGCTAGGCGTGAGCCAGAGAGCCTTGGTCCCTGAGGCCTACCTAAGGTACTGCCATACTTACCCAGTAGATCCCACGCAGAGGTCCCTGTGCCCAAAAGGGCCTCCATGGGAGGGCCCTGTTCCTCCCGTTGTGTTTCCTTGAGGTAATCAGAAACCACTGAGGATAACTACGTGAGCTCAGCTTTGAAACTGGGCGACCCTGGGCAAACCTTATTCCCCTCCGTGGTAGACGAGACAGTGGCGGGTCCTGAGCTGCCTGAAGCACACTCCTCGCGCGCACCTTCTCTTTGCTGCCGGAAAGGCCTCACATAAGAAGTCTGAGTTGACTCGTGACGGAAGCCGTCTGAGTGTACTCGTGCGAGGCCTGCTGCTCTCAGTTCCTTGCTGGGAGCTTCAGCAGGAGCGCTCTGGAGCTCGCCGGCAGAAGAATTGTGAGTCCCCCCGCCCCACCCCGGCCTCAAGCAAAAGTCCAGATTTCCCCCGTTAGTAACACCTCGGAGCGCCAGAGGGAGCGGAGGGGCATGCGTTAACGGAATGCTTCAACCGTGGAAGGTATTTCACGAGACACTGTGCACTCACGTTCGTTGTAACAACTGTCAAAGGGCACTGTATGCCTTCCAACTCCTCGGCTGTGTTTGAGCCACAGGAAGTAAATGCGTTCGTTTGATTCAGCTCCGTGAATGTGCCAACGATGATGGCGAAGCGCTGCCCTGTTCGCTCGAAAGCTCTCGTTCGTACGGCCTTCACACGGCCTCAAGGTACGCAGTTCTGAACAGCCGTACATTCCATGCTGGTGTGCCAACCCCCCCCACCCACCCACCCACCCGCAGGGAGGAATTTGGGCTCTTCTGAGAAACACCAGTGTGCGTCCCAAGTGAAACCAGGGCGTCTCCCCCAGGACGTCTCCGAACGGCAGTCGGATGCCAGAGGTGTACTTCCAGCCGGAAAAAGAGGGAAAAGGACAGCTTTCCCAGGGACGACTCTGGACCCTTGGGACCATCCGGAATCACCAAGGCCTAAACTTTGCACGGCCTGGGGAACGCTCTTCCGCCTGTCCAGCAATCCCCACGTCAAAACCTTTCTCAGCAGAGGCAGGCGCTCTCTCCCTCGTACTAGATAGCTCGGCAGAGCCTTCCGAGAAACATGCTGCGTCATTCAGCTTGAACGTGGGACGCGGAGGGGAGAGTACGCTTTCTCCCCGTTTGGAGGCGCCTTGCGCTTGGCCTCAAAGCTGCCTGAACAGCACTAGCGGCCCGACGTCTCTGCACGGCAGGACTGTCGTTGTGGGCCGAGGCTGCGTGTTCTCCCAAAGCGAAAACCGTGCTGGCGATCCCTTTCTAGGAACTCCTCCCACGGCACCACATGTTCAGCTCCGGCCGAACGAAAGGTGACCTCAGGCCTCAAGGTAAGTTCCAAGTGTTTCACGTCGGGGGAGTTGGGTGTGCAGGGGTCTCCAACGAGGCCGTACTCCACCACGGAGTGCCTTAACCCTGCGACGCTCCTGGGGGCACACAGGATAGGAGCCCGTTCACCAGTTTCGCAGGATGACTCCTCTCCGTGCCGCAACGGCGGCTCCTGGCTTCTGAGGAACCTTAGCCTAAGCAGGCCCCTGGAGACAGCTCTTCACATTCATAGCAAGGGCAACGTACCGCTCTCTGGCTTGCCTGGCTTGAGTGCCCCAGTCGTCAGAGAGCCTCGCGAAGGCAGTGCTGCGCAGACTCCCTTTGCCAGTCGCACGGCCTCCTTGACTGAAAGAGAACTGCAGTGCCAAAAGGCACCGTGCTGACGACTGGCTCCAGGAGGAGACTCGGGACAGCGCTCTCAGAGAAGCGAAAGCTAGGCTGTGGGCCCAGCCTGAGGAGCAGTACGTACGTTTGCCACACTTCTTGGCACAGCTAGGCGTGAGCCAGAGAGCCTTGGTCCCTGAGGCCTACCTAAGGTACTGCCATACTTACCCAGTAGATCCCACGCAGAGGTCCGTGTGCCCAAAAGGGCCTCCATGGGAGGACCCTGTTCCTCCCGTTGTGTTTCCTTGAGGTAATCAGAAACCACTGAGGATAACTACGTGAGCTCAGCTTTGAAACTGGGCGACCCTGGGCAAACCTTATTCCCCTCCGTGGTAGACGAGACAGTGGCGGGTCCTGAGCTGCCTGAAGCACACTCCTCGCGCGCACCTTCTCTTTGCTGCCGGAAGGCCTCACATAAGAAGTCTGAGTTGACTCGTGACGGAAGCCGTCTGAGTGTACTCGTGCGAGGCCTGCTGCTCTCAGTTCCTTGCTGGGAGCTTCAGCAGGAGCGCTCTGGAGCTCGCCGGCAGAAGAATTGTGAGTCCCCCCGCCCCACCCCGGCCTCAAGCAAAAGTCCAGATTTCCCCCGTTAGTAACACCTCGGAGCGCCAGAGGGAGCGGAGGGGCATGCGTTAACGGAATGCTTCAACCGTGGAAGGTATTTCACGAGACACTGTGCACTCACGTTCGTTGTAACAACTGTCAAAGGGCACTGTATGCCTTCCAACTCCTCGGCTGTGTTTGAGCCACAGGAAGTAAATGCGTTCGTTTGATTCAGCTCCGTGAATGTGCAACGATGATGGCGAAGCGCTGCCCTGTTCGCTCGAAAGCTCTCGTTCGTACGGCCTTCACACGGCCTCAAGGTACGCAGTTCTGAACAGCCGTACATTCCATGCTGGTGTGCCAATCCCCCCCCCACCCACCCACCCGCAGGGAGGAATTTGGGCTCTTCTGAGAAACACCAGTGTGCGTCCCAAGTGAAACCAGGGCGTCTCCCCCAGGACGTCTCCGAACGGCAGTCGGATGCCAGAGGTGTACTTCCAGCCGGAAAAAGAGGGAAAAGGACAGCTTTCCCAGGGACGACTCTGGACCCTTGGGACCATCCGGAATCACCAAGGCCTAAACTTTGCACGGCCTGGGGAACGCTCTTCCGCCTGTCCAGCAATCCCCACGTCAAAACCTTTCTCAGCAGAGGCAGGCGCTCTCTCCCTCGTACTAGATAGCTCGGCAGAGCCTTCCGAGAAACATGCTGCGTCATTCAGCTTGAACGTGGGACGCGGAGGGGAGAGTACGCTTTCTCCCCGTTTGGAGGCGCCTTGCGCTTGGCCTCAAAGCTGCCTGAACAGCACTAGCGGCCCGACGTCTCTGCACGGCAGGACTGTCGTTGTGGGCCGAGGCTGCGTGTTCTCCCAAAGCGAAAACCGTGCTGGCGATCCCTTTCTAGGAACTCCTCCCACGGCACCACATGTTCAGCTCCGGCCGAACGAAAGGTGACCTCAGGCCTCAAGGTAAGTTCCAAGTGTTTCACGTCGGGGGAGTTGGGTGTGCAGGGGTCTCCAACGAGGCCGTACTCCACCACGGAGTGCCTTAACCCTGCGACGCTCCTGGGGGCACACAGGATAGGAGCTCGTTCGCCAAGCTCGCAGGATGACTCCTCTCCGTGCCGGAACGGCGGCTCCTGGCTTCTGAGGAACCTTAGCCTAAACAGGGCCCTGGAGACAGCTCTTCACATTCATAGCAAGGGCAACGTACCGCTCTCTGGCTTGCCTGGCTTGAGTGCCCCAGTCGTCAGAGAGCCTCGCGAAGGCAGTGCTGCGCAGACTCCCTTTGCCAGTCGCACGGCCTCCTTGACTGAAAGAGAACTGCAGTGCCAAAAGGCACCGTGCTGACGACTGGCTCCAGGAGGAGACTCGGGACAGCGCTCTCAGAGAAGCGAAAGCTAGGCTGTGGGCCCAGCCTGAGGAGCAGTACGTACGTTTGCCACACTTCTTGGCACAGCTAGGCGTGAGCCAGAGAGCCTTGGTCCCTGAGGCCTACCTAAGGTACTGCCATACTTACCCAGTAGATCCCACGCAGAGGTCCCTGTGCCCAAAAGGGCCTCCATGGGAGGGCCCTGTTCCTCCCGTTGTGTTTCCTTGAGGTAATCAGAAACCACTGAGGATAACTACGTGAGCTCAGCTTTGAAACTGGGCGACCCTGGGCAAACCTTATTCCCCTCCGTGGTAGACGAGACAGTGGCGGGTCCTGAGCTGCCTGAAGCACACTCCTCGCGCGCACCTTCTCTTTGCTGCCGGAAGGCCTCACATAAGAAGTCTGAGTTGACTCGTGACGGAAGCCGTCTGAGTGTACTCGTGCGAGGCCTGCTGCTCTCAGTTCCTTGCTGGGAGCTTCAGCAGGAGCGCTCTGGAGCTCGCCGGCAGAAGAATTGTGAGTCCCCCCGCCCCACCCCGGCCTCAAGCAAAAGTCCAGATTTCCCCCGTTAGTAACACCTCGGAGCGCCAGAGGGAGCGGAGGGGCATGCGTTAACGGAATGCTTCAACCGTGGAAGGTATTTCACGAGACACTGTGCACTCACGTTCGTTGTAACAACTGTCAAAGGGCACTGTATGCCTTCCAACTCCTCGGCTGTGTTTGAGCCACAGGAAGTAAATGCGTTCGTTTGATTCAGCTCCGTGAATGTGCAACGATGATGGCGAAGCGCTGCCCTGTTCGCTCGAAAGCTCTCGTTCGTACGGCCTTCACACGGCCTCAAGGTACGCAGTTCTGAACAGCCGTACATTCCATGCTGGTGTGCCAACACCCCCCCCCACCCACCCACCCGCAGGGAGGAATTTGGGCTCTTCTGAGAAACACCAGTGTGCGTCCCAAGTGAAACCAGGGCGTCTCCCCCAGGACGTCTCCGAACGGCAGTCGGATGCCAGAGGTGTACTTCCAGCCGGAAAAAGAGGGAAAAGGACAGCTTTCCCAGGGACGACTCTGGACCCTTGGGACCATCCGGAATCACCAAGGCCTAAACTTTGCACGGCCTGGGGAACGCTCTTCCGCCTGTCCAGCAATCCCCACGTCAAAACCTTTCTCAGCAGAGGCAGGCGCTCTCTCCCTCGTACTAGATAGCTCGGCAGAGCCTTCCGAGAAACATGCTGCGTCATTCAGCTTGAACGTGGGACGCGGAGGGGAGAGTACGCTTTCTCCCCGTTTGGAGGCGCCTTGCGCTTGGCCTCAAAGCTGCCTGAACAGCACTAGCGGCCCGACGTCTCTGCACGGCAGGACTGTCGTTGTGGGCCGAGGCTGCGTGTTCTCCCAAAGCGAAAACCGTGCTGGCGATCCCTTTCTAGGAACTCCTCCCACGGCACCACATGTTCAGCTCCGGCCGAACGAAAGGTGACCTCAGGCCTCAAGGTAAGTTCCAAGTGTTTCACGTCGGGGGAGTTGGGTGTGCAGGGGTCTCCAACGAGGCCGTACTCCACCACGGAGTGCCTTAACCCTGCGACGCTCCTGGGGGCACACAGGATAGGAGCCCGTTCACCAGTTTCGCAGGATGACTCCTCTCCGTGCCGCAACGGCGGCTCCTGGCTTCTGAGGAACCTTAGCCTAAGCAGGCCCCTGGAGACAGCTCTTCACATTCATAGCAAGGGCAACGTACCGCTCTCTGGCTTGCCTGGCTTGAGTGCCCCAGTCGTCAGAGAGCCTCGCGAAGGCAGTGCTGCGCAGACTCCCTTTGCCAGTCGCACGGCCTCCTTGACTGAAAGAGAACTGCAGTGCCAAAAGGCACCGTGCTGACGACTGGCTCCAGGAGGAGACTCGGGACAGCGCTCTCAGAGAAGCGAAAGCTAGGCTGTGGGCCCAGCCTGAGGAGCAGTACGTACGTTTGCCACACTTCTTGGCACAGCTAGGCGTGAGCCAGAGAGCCTTGGTCCCTGAGGCCTACCTAAGGTACTGCCATACTTACCCAGTAGATCCCACGCAGAGGTCCGTGTGCCCAAAAGGGCCTCCATGGGAGGGCCCTGTTCCTCCCGTTGTGTTTCCTTGAGGTAATCAGAAACCACTGAGGATAACTACGTGAGCTCAGCTTTGAAACTGGGCGACCCTGGGCAAACCTTATTCCCCTCCGTGGTAGACGAGACAGTGGCGGGTCCTGAGCTGCCTGAAGCACACTCCTCGCGCGCACCTTCTCTTTGCTGCCGGAAGGCCTCACATAAGAAGTCTGAGTTGACTCGTGACGGAAGCCGTCTGAGTGTACTCGTGCGAGGCCTGCTGCTCTCAGTTCCTTGCTGGGAGCTTCAGCAGGAGCGCTCTGGAGCTCGCCGGCAGAAGAATTGTGAGTCCCCCCGCCCCACCCCGGCCTCAAGCAAAAGTCCAGATTTCCCCCGTTAGTAACACCTCGGAGCGCCAGAGGGAGCGGAGGGGCATGCGTTAACGGAATGCTTCAACCGTGGAAGGTATTTCACGAGACACTGTGCACTCACGTTCGTTGTAACAACTGTCAAAGGGCACTGTATGCCTTCCAACTCCTCGGCTGTGTTTGAGCCACAGGAAGTAAATGCGTTCGTTTGATTCAGCTCCGTGAATGTGCAACGATGATGGCGAAGCGCTGCCCTGTTCGCTCGAAAGCTCTCGTTCGTACGGCCTTCACACGGCCTCAAGGTACGCAGTTCTGAACAGCCGTACATTCCATGCTGGTGTGCCAACCCCCCCCACCCACCCACCCACCCGCAGGGAGGAATTTGGGCTCTTCTGAGAAACACCAGTGTGCGTCCCAAGTGAAACCAGGGCGTCTCCCCCAGGACGTCTCCGAACGGCAGTCGGATGCCAGAGGTGTACTTCCAGCCGGAAAAAGAGGGAAAAGGACAGCTTTCCCAGGGACGACTCTGGACCCTTGGGACCATCCGGAATCACCAAGGCCTAAACTTTGCACGGCCTGGGGAACGCTCTTCCGCCTGTCCAGCAATCCCCACGTCAAAACCTTTCTCAGCAGAGGCAGGCGCTCTCTCCCTCGTACTAGATAGCTCGGCAGAGCCTTCCGAGAAACATGCTGCGTCATTCAGCTTGAACGTGGGACGCGGAGGGGAGAGTACGCTTTCTCCCCGTTTGGAGGCGCCTTGCGCTTGGCCTCAAAGCTGCCTGAACAGCACTAGCGGCCCGACGTCTCTGCACGGCAGGACTGTCGTTGTGGGCCGAGGCTGCGTGTTCTCCCAAAGCGAAAACCGTGCTGGCGATCCCTTTCTAGGAACTCCTCCCACGGCACCACATGTTCAGCTCCGGCCGAACGAAAGGTGACCTCAGGCCTCAAGGTAAGTTCCAAGTGTTTCACGTCGGGGGAGTTGGGTGTGCAGGGGTCTCCAACGAGGCCGTACTCCACCACGGAGTGCCTTAACCCTGCGACGCTCCTGGGGGCACACAGGATAGGAGCTCGTTCGCCAAGCTCGCAGGATGACTCCTCTCCGTGCCGGAACGGCGGCTCCTGGCTTCTGAGGAACCTTAGCCTAAACAGGGCCCTGGAGACAGCTCTTCACATTCATAGCAAGGGCAACGTACCGCTCTCTGGCTTGCCTGGCTTGAGTGCCCCAGTCGTCAGAGAGCCTCGCGAAGGCAGTGCTGCGCAGACTCCCTTTGCCAGTCGCACGGCCTCCTTGACTGAAAGAGAACTGCAGTGCCAAAAGGCACCGTGCTGACGACTGGCTCCAGGAGGAGACTCGGGACAGCGCTCTCAGAGAAGCGAAAGCTAGGCTGTGGGCCCAGCCTGAGGAGCAGTACGTACGTTTGCCACACTTCTTGGCACAGCTAGGCGTGAGCCAGAGAGCCTTGGTCCCTGAGGCCTACCTAAGGTACTGCCATACTTACCCAGTAGATCCCACGCAGAGGTCCGTGTGCCCAAAAGGGCCTCCATGGGAGGACCCTGTTCCTCCCGTTGTGTTTCCTTGAGGTAATCAGAAACCACTGAGGATAACTACGTGAGCTCAGCTTTGAAACTGGGCGACCCTGGGCAAACCTTATTCCCCTCCGTGGTAGACGAGACAGTGGCGGGTCCTGAGCTGCCTGAAGCACACTCCTCGCGCGCACCTTCTCTTTGCTGCCGGAAAGGCCTCACATAAGGAGTCTGAGTTGACTCGTGACGGAAGCCGTCTGAGTGTACTCGTGCGAGGCCTGCTGCTCTCAGTTCCTTGCTGGGAGCTTCAGCAGGAGCGCTCTGGAGCTCGCCGGCAGAAGAATTGTGAGTCCCCCCGCCCCACCCCGGCCTCAAGCAAAAGTCCAGATTTCCCCCGTTAGTAACACCTCGGAGCGCCAGAGGGAGCGGAGGGGCATGCGTTAACGGAATGCTTCAACCGTGGAAGGTATTTCACGAGACACTGTGCACTCACGTTCGTTGTAACAACTGTCAAAGGGCACTGTATGCCTTCCAACTCCTCGGCTGTGTTTGAGCCACAGGAAGTAAATGCGTTCGTTTGATTCAGCTCCGTGAATGTGCAACGATGATGGCGAAGCGCTGCCCTGTTCGCTCGAAAGCTCTCGTTCGTACGGCCTTCACACGGCCTCAAGGTACGCAGTTCTGAACAGCCGTACATTCCATGCTGGTGTGCCAACCCCCCCCCACCCACCCACCCGCAGGGAGGAATTTGGGCTCTTCTGAGAAACACCAGTGTGCGTCCCAAGTGAAACCAGGGCGTCTCCCCCAGGACGTCTCCGAACGGCAGTCGGATGCCAGAGGTGTACTTCCAGCCGGAAAAAGAGGGAAAAGGACAGCTTTCCCAGGGACGACTCTGGACCCTTGGGACCATCCGGAATCACCAAGGCCTAAACTTTGCACGGCCTGGGGAACGCTCTTCCGCCTGTCCAGCAATCCCCACGTCAAAACCTTTCTCAGCAGAGGCAGGCGCTCTCTCCCTCGTACTAGATAGCTCGGCAGAGCCTTCCGAGAAACATGCTGCGTCATTCAGCTTGAACGTGGGACGCGGAGGGGAGAGTACGCTTTCTCCCCGTTTGGAGGCGCCTTGCGCTTGGCCTCAAAGCTGCCTGAACAGCACTAGCGGCCCGACGTCTCTGCACGGCAGGACTGTCGTTGTGGGCCGAGGCTGCGTGTTCTCCCAAAGCGAAAACCGTGCTGGCGATCCCTTTCTAGGAACTCCTCCCACGGCACCACATGTTCAGCTCCGGCCGAACGAAAGGTGACCTCAGGCCTCAAGGGAAGTTCCAAGTGTTTCACGTCGGGGGAGTTGGGTGTGCAGGGGTCTCCAACGAGGCCGTACTCCACCACGGAGTGCCTTAACCCTGCGACGCTCCTGGGGGCACACAGGATAGGAGCTCGTTCGCCAAGCTCGCAGGATGACTCCTCTCCGTGCCGGAACGGCGGCTCCTGGCTTCTGAGGAACCTTAGCCTAAACAGGGCCCTGGAGACAGCTCTTCACATTCATAGCAAGGGCAACGTACCGCTCTCTGGCTTGCCTGGCTTGAGTGCCCCAGTCGTCAGAGAGCCTCGCGAAGGCAGTGCTGCGCAGACTCCCTTTGCCAGTCGCACGGCCTCCTTGACTGAAAGAGAACTGCAGTGCCAAAAGGCACCGTGCTGACGACTGGCTCCAGGAGGAGACTCGGGACAGCGCTCTCAGAGAAGCGAAAGCTAGGCTGTGGGCCCAGCCTGAGGAGCAGTACGTACGTTTGCCACACTTCTTGGCACAGCTAGGCGTGAGCCAGAGAGCCTTGGTCCCTGAGGCCTACCTAAGGTACTGCCATACTTACCCAGTAGATCCCACGCAGAGGTCCCTGTGCCCAAAAGGGCCTCCATGGGAGGGCCCTGTTCCTCCCGTTGTGTTTCCTTGAGGTAATCAGAAACCACTGAGGATAACTACGTGAGCTCAGCTTTGAAACTGGGCGACCCTGGGCAAACCTTATTCCCCTCCGTGGTAGACGAGACAGTGGCGGGTCCTGAGCTGCCTGAAGCACACTCCTCGCGCGCACCTTCTCTTTGCTGCCGGAAAGGCCTCACATAAGAAGTCTGAGTTGACTCGTGACGGAAGCCGTCCGAGTGTACTCGTGCGAGGCCTGCTGCTCTCAGTTCCTTGCTGGGAGCTTCAGCAGGAGCGCTCTGGAGCTCGCCGGCAGAAGAATTGTGAGTCCCCCCGCCCCACCCCGGCCTCAAGCAAAAGTCCAGATTTCCCCCGTTAGTAACACCTCGGAGCGCCAGAGGGAGCGGAGGGGCATGCGTTAACGGAATGCTTCAACCGTGGAAGGTATTTCACGAGACACTGTGCACTCACGTTCGTTGTAACAACTGTCAAAGGGCACTGTATGCCTTCCAACTCCTCGGCTGTGTTTGAGCCACAGGAAGTAAATGCGTTCGTTTGATTCAGCTCCGTGAATGTGCAACGATGATGGCGAAGCGCTGCCCTGTTCGCTCGAAAGCTCTCGTTCGTACGGCCTTCACACGGCCTCAAGGTACGCAGTTCTGAACAGCCGTACATTCCATGCTGGTGTGCCAACACCCCCCCCCCCCCACCCACCCGCAGGGAGGAATTTGGGCTCTTCTGAGAAACACCAGTGTGCGTCCCAAGTGAAACCAGGGCGTCTCCCCCAGGACGTCTCCGAACGGCAGTCGGATGCCAGAGGTGTACTTCCAGCCGGAAAAAGAGGGAAAAGGACAGCTTTCCCAGGGACGACTCTGGACCCTTGGGACCATCCGGAATCACCAAGGCCTAAACTTTGCACGGCCTGGGGAACGCTCTTCCGCCTGTCCAGCAATCCCCACGTCAAAACCTTTCTCAGCAGAGGCAGGCGCTCTCTCCCTCGTACTAGATAGCTCGGCAGAGCCTTCCGAGAAACATGCTGCGTCATTCAGCTTGAACGTGGGACGCGGAGGGGAGAGTACGCTTTCTCCCCGTTTGGAGGCGCCTTGCGCTTGGCCTCAAAGCTGCCTGAACAGCACTAGCGGCCCGACGTCTCTGCACGGCAGGACTGTCGTTGTGGGCCGAGGCTGCGTGTTCTCCCAAAGCGAAAACCGTGCTGGCGATCCCTTTCTAGGAACTCCTCCCACGGCACCACATGTTCAGCTCCGGCCGAACGAAAGGTGACCTCAGGCCTCAAGGTAAGTTCCAAGTGTTTCACGTCGGGGGAGTTGGGTGTGCAGGGGTCTCCAACGAGGCCGTACTCCACCACGGAGTGCCTTAACCCTGCGACGCTCCTGGGGGCACACAGGATAGGAGCCCGTTCACCAGTTTCGCAGGATGACTCCTCTCCGTGCCGCAACGGCGGCTCCTGGCTTCTGAGGAACCTTAGCCTAAGCAGGCCCCTGGAGACAGCTCTTCACATTCATAGCAAGGGCAACGTACCGCTCTCTGGCTTGCCTGGCTTGAGTGCCCCAGTCGTCAGAGAGCCTCGCGAAGGCAGTGCTGCGCAGACTCCCTTTGCCAGTCGCACGGCCTCCTTGACTGAAAGAGAACTGCAGTGCCAAAAGGCACCGTGCTGACGACTGGCTCCAGGAGGAGACTCGGGACAGCGCTCTCAGAGAAGCGAAAGCTAGGCTGTGGGCCCAGCCTGAGGAGCAGTACGTACGTTTGCCACACTTCTTGGCACAGCTAGGCGTGAGCCAGAGAGCCTTGGTCCCTGAGGCCTACCTAAGGTACTGCCATACTTACCCAGTAGATCCCACGCAGAGGTCCGTGTGCCCAAAAGGGCCTCCATGGGAGGGCCCTGTTCCTCCCGTTGTGTTTCCTTGAGGTAATCAGAAACCACTGAGGATAACTACGTGAGCTCAGCTTTGAAACTGGGCGACCCTGGGCAAACCTTATTCCCCTCCGTGGTAGACGAGACAGTGGCGGGTCCTGAGCTGCCTGAAGCACACTCCTCGCGCGCACCTTCTCTTTGCTGCCGGAAAGGCCTCACATAAGAAGTCTGAGTTGACTCGTGACGGAAGCCGTCTGAGTGTACTCGTGCGAGGCCTGCTGCTCTCAGTTCCTTGCTGGGAGCTTCAGCAGGAGCGCTCTGGAGCTCGCCGGCAGAAGAATTGTGAGTCCCCCCGCCCCACCCCGGCCTCAAGCAAAAGTCCAGATTTCCCCCGTTAGTAACACCTCGGAGCGCCAGAGGGAGCGGAGGGGCATGCGTTAACGGAATGCTTCAACCGTGGAAGGTATTTCACGAGACACTGTGCACTCACGTTCGTTGTAACAACTGTCAAAGGGCACTGTATGCCTTCCAACTCCTCGGCTGTGTTTGAGCCACAGGAAGTAAATGCGTTCGTTTGATTCAGCTCCGTGAATGTGCAACGATGATGGCGAAGCGCTGCCCTGTTCGCTCGAAAGCTCTCGTTCGTACGGCCTTCACACGGCCTCAAGGTACGCAGTTCTGAACAGCCGTACATTCCATGCTGGTGTGCCAACCCCCCCCACACACCCACCCACCCGCAGGGAGGAATTTGGGCTCTTCTGAGAAACACCAGTGTGCGTCCCAAGTGAAACCAGGGCGTCTCCCCCAGGACGTCTCCGAACGGCAGTCGGATGCCAGAGGTGTACTTCCAGCCGGAAAAAGAGGGAAAAGGACAGCTTTCCCAGGGACGACTCTGGACCCTTGGGACCATCCGGAATCACCAAGGCCTAAACTTTGCACGGCCTGGGGAACGCTCTTCCGCCTGTCCGGCAATCCCCACGTCAAAACCTTTCTCAGCAGAGGCAGGCGCTCTCTCCCTCGTACTAGATAGCTCGGCAGAGCCTTCCGAGAAACATGCTGCGTCATTCAGCTTGAACGTGGGACGCGGAGGGGAGAGTACGCTTTCTCCCCGTTTGGAGGCGCCTTGCGCTTGGCCTCAAAGCTGCCTGAACAGCACTAGCGGCCCGACGTCTCTGCACGGCAGGACTGTCGTTGTGGGCCGAGGCTGCGTGTTCTCCCAAAGCGAAAACCGTGCTGGCGATCCCTTTCTAGGAACTCCTCCCACGGCACCACATGTTCAGCTCCGGCCGAACGAAAGGTGACCTCAGGCCTCAAGGTAAGTTCCAAGTGTTTCACGTCGGGGGAGTTGGGTGTGCAGGGGTCTCCAACGAGGCCGTACTCCACCACGGAGTGCCTTAACCCTGCGACGCTCCTGGGGGCACACAGGATAGGAGCTCGTTCGCCAAGCTCGCAGGATGACTTCTCTCCGTGCCGGAACGGCGGCTCCTGGCTTCTGAGGAACCTTAGCCTAAACAGGGCCCTGGAGACAGCTCTTCACATTCATAGCAAGGGCAACGTACCGCTCTCTGGCTTGCCTGGCTTGAGTGCCCCAGTCGTCAGAGAGCCTCGCGAAGGCAGTGCTGCGCAGACTCCCTTTGCCAGTCGCACGGCCTCCTTGACTGAAAGAGAACTGCAGTGCCAAAAGGCACCGTGCTGACGACTGGCTCCAGGAGGAGACTCGGGACAGCGCTCTCAGAGAAGCGAAAGCTAGGCTGTGGGCCCAGCCTGAGGAGCAGTACGTACGTTTGCCACACTTCTTGGCACAGCTAGGCGTGAGCCAGAGAGCCTTGGTCCCTGAGGCCTACCTAAGGTACTGCCATACTTACCCAGTAGATCCCACGCAGAGGTCCGTGTGCCCAAAAGGGCCTCCATGGGAGGGCCCTGTTCCTCCCGTGTGTTTCCTTGAGGTAATCAGAAACCACTGAGGATAACTACGTGAGCTCAGCTTTGAAACTGGGCGACCCTGGGCAAACCTTATTCCCCTCCGTGGTAGACGAGACAGTGGCGGGTCCTGAGCTGCCTGAAGCACACTCCTCGCGCGCACCTTCTCTTTGCTGCCGGAAGGCCTCACATAAGAAGTCTGAGTTGACTCGTGACGGAAGCCGTCTGAGTGTACTCGTGCGAGGCCTGCTGCTCTCAGTTCCTTGCTGGGAGCTTCAGCAGGAGCGCTCTGGAGCTCGCCGGCAGAAGAATTGTGAGTCCCCCCGCCCCACCCCGGCCTCAAGCAAAAGTCCAGATTTCCCCCGTTAGTAACACCTCGGAGCGCCAGAGGGAGCGGAGGGGCATGCGTTAACGGAATGCTTCAACCGTGGAAGGTATTTCACGAGACACTGTGCACTCACGTTCGTTGTAACAACTGTCAAAGGGCACTGTATGCCTTCCAACTCCTCGGCTGTGTTTGAGCCACAGGAAGTAAATGCGTTCGTTTGATTCAGCTCCGTGAATGTGCAACGATGATGGCGAAGCGCTGCCCTGTTCGCTCGAAAGCTCTCGTTCGTACGGCCTTCACACGGCCTCAAGGTACGCAGTTCTGAACAGCCGTACATTCCATGCTGGTGTGCCAAACCCCCCCCCCACCCACCCACCCGCAGGGAGGAATTTGGGCTCTTCTGAGAAACACCAGTGTGCGTCCCAAGTGAAACCAGGGCGTCTCCCCCAGGACGTCTCCGAACGGCAGTCGGATGCCAGAGGTGTACTTCCAGCCGGAAAAAGAGGGAAAAGGACAGCTTTCCCAGGGACGACTCTGGACCCTTGGGACCATCCGGAATCACCAAGGCCTAAACTTTGCACGGCCTGGGGAACGCTCTTCCGCCTGTCCAGCAATCCCCACGTCAAAACCTTTCTCAGCAGAGGCAGGCGCTCTCTCCCTCGTACTAGATAGCTCGGCAGAGCCTTCCGAGAAACATGCTGCGTCATTCAGCTTGAACGTGGGACGCGGAGGGGAGAGTACGCTTTCTCCCCGTTTGGAGGCGCCTTGCGCTTGGCCTCAAAGCTGCCTGAACAGCACTAGCGGCCCGACGTCTCTGCACGGCAGGACTGTCGTTGTGGGCCGAGGCTGCGTGTTCTCCCAAAGCGAAAACCGTGCTGGCGATCCCTTTCTAGGAACTCCTCCCACGGCACCACATGTTCAGCTCCGGCCGAACGAAAGGTGACCTCAGGCCTCAAGGTAAGTTCCAAGTGTTTCACGTCGGGGGAGTTGGGTGTGCAGGGGTCTCCAACGAGGCCGTACTCCACCACGGAGTGCCTTAACCCTGCGACGCTCCTGGGGGCACACAGGATAGGAGCTCGTTCGCCAAGCTCGCAGGATGACTTCTCTCCGTGCCGGAACGGCGGCTCCTGGCTTCTGAGGAACCTTAGCCTAAACAGGGCCCTGGAGACAGCTCTTCACATTCATAGCAAGGGCAACGTACCGCTCTCTGGCTTGCCTGGCTTGAGTGCCCCAGTCGTCAGAGAGCCTCGCGAAGGCAGTGCTGCGCAGACTCCCTTTGCCAGTCGCACGGCCTCCTTGACTGAAAGAGAACTGCAGTGCCAAAAGGCACCGTGCTGACGACTGGCTCCAGGAGGAGACTCGGGACAGCACTCTCAGAGAAGCGAAAGCTAGGCTGTGGGCCCAGCCTGAGGAGCAGTACGTACGTTTGCCACACTTCTTGGCACAGCTAGGCGTGAGCCAGAGAGCCTTGGTCCCTGAGGCCTACCTAAGGTACTGCCATACTTACCCAGTAGATCCCACGCAGAGGTCCGTGTGCCCAAAAGGGCCTCCATGGGAGGGCCCTGTTCCTCCCGTGTGTTTCCTTGAGGTAATCAGAAACCACTGAGGATAACTACGTGAGCTCAGCTTTGAAACTGGGCGACCCTGGGCAAACCTTATTCCCCTCCGTGGTAGACGAGACAGTGGCGGGTCCTGAGCTGCCTGAAGCACACTCCTCGCGCGCACCTTCTCTTTGCTGCCGGAAGGCCTCACATAAGAAGTCTGAGTTGACTCGTGACGGAAGCCGTCTGAGTGTACTCGTGCGAGGCCTGCTGCTCTCAGTTCCTTGCTGGGAGCTTCAGCAGGAGCGCTCTGGAGCTCGCCGGCAGAAGAATTGTGAGTCCCCCCGCCCCACCCCGGCCTCAAGCAAAAGTCCAGATTTCCCCCGTTAGTAACACCTCGGAGCGCCAGAGGGAGCGGAGGGGCATGCGTTAACGGAATGCTTCAACCGTGGAAGGTATTTCACGAGACACTGTGCACTCACGTTCGTTGTAACAACTGTCAAAGGGCACTGTATGCCTTCCAACTCCTCGGCTGTGTTTGAGCCACAGGAAGTAAATGCGTTCGTTTGATTCAGCTCCGTGAATGTGCAACGATGATGGCGAAGCGCTGCCCTGTTCGCTCGAAAGCTCTCGTTCGTACGGCCTTCACACGGCCTCAAGGTACGCAGTTCTGAACAGCCGTACATTCCATGCTGGTGTGCCAAACCCCCCCCCCCACCCACCCACCCGCAGGGAGGAATTTGGGCTCTTCTGAGAAACACCAGTGTGCGTCCCAAGTGAAACCAGGGCGTCTCCCCCAGGACGTCTCCGAACGGCAGTCGGATGCCAGAGGTGTACTTCCAGCCGGAAAAAGAGGGAAAAGGACAGCTTTCCCAGGGACGACTCTGGACCCTTGGGACCATCCGGAATCACCAAGGCCTAAACTTTGCACGGCCTGGGGAACGCTCTTCCGCCTGTCCGGCAATCCCCACGTCAAAACCTTTCTCAGCAGAGGCAGGCGCTCTCTCCCTTGTACTAGATAGCTCGGCAGAGCCTTCCGAGAAACATGCTGCGTCATTCAGCTTGAACGTGGGACGCGGAGGGGAGAGTACGCTTTCTCCCCGTTTGGAGGCGCCTTGCGCTTGGCCTCAAAGCTGCCTGAACAGCACTAGCGGCCCGACGTCTCTGCACGGCAGGACTGTCGTTGTGGGCCGAGGCTGCGTGTTCTCCCAAAGCGAAAACCGTGCTGGCGATCCCTTTCTAGGAACTCCTCCCACGGCACCACATGTTCAGCTCCGGCCGAACGAAAGGTGACCTCAGGCCTCAAGGTAAGTTCCAAGTGTTTCACGTCGGGGGAGTTGGGTGTGCAGGGGTCTCCAACGAGGCCGTACTCCACCACGGAGTGCCTTAACCCTGCGACGCTCCTGGGGGCACACAGGATAGGAGCTCGTTCGCCAAGCTCGCAGGATGACTTCTCTCCGTGCCGGAATGGCGGCTCCGGCTTCTGAGGACCCTTAGCCTAAACAGGGCCCTGGAGACAGCTCTTCACATTCATAGCAAGGGCAACGTACCGCTCTCTGGCTTGCCTGGCTTGAGTGCCCCAGTCGTCAGAGAGCCTCGCGAAGGCAGTGCTGCGCAGACTCCCTTTGCCAGTCGCACGGCCTCCTTGACTGAAAGAGAACTGCAGTGCCAAAAGGCACCGTGCTGACGACTGGCTCCAGGAGGAGACTCGGGACAGCGCTCTCAGAGAAGCGAAAGCTAGGCTGTGGGCCCAGCCTGAGGAGCAGTACGTACGTTTGCCACACTTCTTGGCACAGCTAGGCGTGAGCCAGAGAGCCTTGGTCCCTGAGGCCTACCTAAGGTACTGCCATACTTACCCAGTAGATCCCACGCAGAGGTCCGTGTGCCCAAAAGGGCCTCCATGGGAGGGCCCTGTTCCTCCCGTTGTGTTTCCTTGAGGTAATCAGAAACCACTGAGGATAACTACGTGAGCTCAGCTTTGAAACTGGGCGACCCTGGGCAAACCTTATTCCCCTCCGTGGTAGACGAGACAGTGGCGGGTCCTGAGCTGCCTGAAGCACACTCCTCGCGCGCACCTTCTCTTTGCTGCCGGAAAGGCCTCACATAAGAAGTCTGAGTTGACTCGTGACGGAAGCCGTCTGAGTGTACTCGTGCGAGGCCTGCTGCTCTCAGTTCCTTGCTGGGAGCTTCAGCAGGAGCGCTCTGGAGCTCGCCGGCAGAAGAATTGTGAGTCCCCCCGCCCCACCCCGGCCTCAAGCAAAAGTCCAGATTTCCCCCGTTAGTAACACCTCGGAGCGCCAGAGGGAGCGGAGGGGCATGCGTTAACGGAATGCTTCAACCGTGGAAGGTATTTCACGAGACACTGTGCACTCACGTTCGTTGTAACAACTGTCAAAGGGCACTGTATGCCTTCCAACTCCTCGGCTGTGTTTGAGCCACAGGAAGTAAATGCGTTCGTTTGATTCAGCTCCGTGAATGTGCAACGATGATGGCGAAGCGCTGCCCTGTTCGCTCGAAAGCTCTCGTTCGTACGGCCTTCACACGGCCTCAAGGTACGCAGTTCTGAACAGCCGTACATTCCATGCTGGTGTGCCAACCCCCCCCCCACCCACCCACCCGCAGGGAGGAATTTGGGCTCTTCTGAGAAACACCAGTGTGCGTCCCAAGTGAAACCAGGGCGTCTCCCCCAGGACGTCTCCGAACGGCAGTCGGATGCCAGAGGTGTACTTCCAGCCGGAAAAAGAGGGAAAAGGACAGCTTTCCCAGGGACGACTCTGGACCCTTGGGACCATCCGGAATCACCAAGGCCTAAACTTTGCACGGCCTGGGGAACGCTCTTCCGCCTGTCCAGCAATCCCCACGTCAAAACCTTTCTCAGCAGAGGCAGGCGCTCTCTCCCTCGTACTAGATAGCTCGGCAGAGCCTTCCGAGAAACATGCTGCGTCATTCAGCTTGAACGTGGGACGCGGAGGGGAGAGTACGCTTTCTCCCCGTTTGGAGGCGCCTTGCGCTTGGCCTCAAAGCTGCCTGAACAGCACTAGCGGCCCGACGTCTCTGCACGGCAGGACTGTCGTTGTGGGCCGAGGCTGCGTGTTCTCCCAAAGCGAAAACCGTGCTGGCGATCCCTTTCTAGGAACTCCTCCCACGGCACCACATGTTCAGCTCCGGCCGAACGAAAGGTGACCTCAGGCCTCAAGGTAAGTTCCAAGTGTTTCACGTCGGGGAGTTGGGTGTGCAGGGGTCTCCAACGAGGCCGTACTCCACCACGGAGTGCCTTAACCCTGCGACGCTCCTGGGGGCACACAGGATAGGAGCTCGTTCGCCAAGCTCGCAGGATGACTTCTCTCCGTGCCGGAACGGCGGCTCCTGGCTTCTGAGGAACCTTAGCCTAAACAGGGCCCTGGAGACAGCTCTTCACATTCATAGCAAGGGCAACGTACCGCTCTCTGGCTTGCCTGGCTTGAGTGCCCCAGTCGTCAGAGAGCCTCGCGAAGGCAGTGCTGCGCAGACTCCCTTTGCCAGTCGCACGGCCTCCTTGACTGAAAGAGAACTGCAGTGCCAAAAGGCACCGTGCTGACGACTGGCTCCAGGAGGAGACTCGGGACAGCGCTCTCAGAGAAGCGAAAGCTAGGCTGTGGGCCCAGCCTGAGGAGCAGTACGTACGTTTGCCACACTTCTTGGCACAGCTAGGCGTGAGCCAGAGAGCCTTGGTCCCTGAGGCCTACCTAAGGTACTGCCATACTTACCCAGTAGATCCCACGCAGAGGTCCGTGTGCCCAAAAGGGCCTCCATGGGAGGGCCCTGTTCCTCCCGTGTGTTTCCTTGAGGTAATCAGAAACCACTGAGGATAACTACGTGAGCTCAGCTTTGAAACTGGGCGACCCTGGGCAAACCTTATTCCCCTCCGTGGTAGACGAGACAGTGGCGGGTCCTGAGCTGCCTGAAGCACACTCCTCGCGCGCACCTTCTCTTTGCTGCCGGAAGGCCTCACATAAGAAGTCTGAGTTGACTCGTGACGGAAGCCGTCTGAGTGTACTCGTGCGAGGCCTGCTGCTCTCAGTTCCTTGCTGGGAGCTTCAGCAGGAGCGCTCTGGAGCTCGCCGGCAGAAGAATTGTGAGTCCCCCCGCCCCACCCCGGCCTCAAGCAAAAGTCCAGATTTCCCCCGTTAGTAACACCTCGGAGCGCCAGAGGGAGCGGAGGGGCATGCGTTAACGGAATGCTTCAACCGTGGAAGGTATTTCACGAGACACTGTGCACTCACGTTCGTTGTAACAACTGTCAAAGGGCACTGTATGCCTTCCAACTCCTCGGCTGTGTTTGAGCCACAGGAAGTAAATGCGTTCGTTTGATTCAGCTCCGTGAATGTGCAACGATGATGGCGAAGCGCTGCCCTGTTCGCTCGAAAGCTCTCGTTCGTACGGCCTTCACACGGCCTCAAGGTACGCAGTTCTGAACAGCCGTACATTCCATGCTGGTGTGCCAAACCCCCCCCCCACCCACCCACCCGCAGGGAGGAATTTGGGCTCTTCTGAGAAACACCAGTGTGCGTCCCAAGTGAAACCAGGGCGTCTCCCCCAGGACGTCTCCGAACGGCAGTCGGATGCCAGAGGTGTACTTCCAGCCGGAAAAAGAGGGAAAAGGACAGCTTTCCCAGGGACGACTCTGGACCCTTGGGACCATCCGGAATCACCAAGGCCTAAACTTTGCACGGCCTGGGGAACGCTCTTCCGCCTGTCCGGCAATCCCCACGTCAAAACCTTTCTCAGCAGAGGCAGGCGCTCTCTCCCTCGTACTAGATAGCTCGGCAGAGCCTTCCGAGAAACATGCTGCGTCATTCAGCTTGAACGTGGGACGCGGAGGGGAGAGTACGCTTTCTCCCCGTTTGGAGGCGCCTTGCGCTTGGCCTCAAAGCTGCCTGAACAGCACTAGCGGCCCGACGTCTCTGCACGGCAGGACTGTCGTTGTGGGCCGAGGCTGCGTGTTCTCCCAAAGCGAAAACCGTGCTGGCGATCCCTTTCTAGGAACTCCTCCCACGGCACCACATGTTCAGCTCCGGCCGAACGAAAGGTGACCTCAGGCCTCAAGGTAAGTTCCAAGTGTTTCACGTCGGGGGAGTTGGGTGTGCAGGGGTCTCCAACGAGGCCGTACTCCACCACGGAGTGCCTTAACCCTGCGACGCTCCTGGGGGCACACAGGATAGGAGCTCGTTCGCCAAGCTCGCAGGATGACTTCTCTCCGTGCCGGAATGGCGGCTCCGGCTTCTGAGGACCCTTAGCCTAAACAGGGCCCTGGAGACAGCTCTTCACATTCATAGCAAGGGCAACGTACCGCTCTCTGGCTTGCCTGGCTTGAGTGCCCCAGTCGTCAGAGAGCCTCGCGAAGGCAGTGCTGCGCAGACTCCCTTTGCCAGTCGCACGGCCTCCTTGACTGAAAGAGAACTGCAGTGCCAAAAGGCACCGTGCTGACGACTGGCTCCAGGAGGAGACTCGGGACAGCGCTCTCAGAGAAGCGAAAGCTAGGCTGTGGGCCCAGCCTGAGGAGCAGTACGTACGTTTGCCACACTTCTTGGCACAGCTAGGCGTGAGCCAGAGAGCCTTGGTCCCTGAGGCCTACCTAAGGTACTGCCATACTTACCCAGTAGATCCCACGCAGAGGTCCGTGTGCCCAAAAGGGCCTCCATGGGAGGGCCCTGTTCCTCCCGTTGTGTTTCCTTGAGGTAATCAGAAACCACTGAGGATAACTACGTGAGCTCAGCTTTGAAACTGGGCGACCCTGGGCAAACCTTATTCCCCTCCGTGGTAGACGAGACAGTGGCGGGTCCTGAGCTGCCTGAAGCACACTCCTCGCGCGCACCTTCTCTTTGCTGCCGGAAAGGCCTCACATAAGAAGTCTGAGTTGACTCGTGACGGAAGCCGTCTGAGTGTACTCGTGCGAGGCCTGCTGCTCTCAGTTCCTTGCTGGGAGCTTCAGCAGGAGCGCTCTGGAGCTCGCCGGCAGAAGAATTGTGAGTCCCCCCGCCCCACCCCGGCCTCAAGCAAAAGTCCAGATTTCCCCCGTTAGTAACACCTCGGAGCGCCAGAGGGAGCGGAGGGGCATGCGTTAACGGAATGCTTCAACCGTGGAAGGTATTTCACGAGACACTGTGCACTCACGTTCGTTGTAACAACTGTCAAAGGGCACTGTATGCCTTCCAACTCCTCGGCTGTGTTTGAGCCACAGGAAGTAAATGCGTTCGTTTGATTCAGCTCCGTGAATGTGCAACGATGATGGCGAAGCGCTGCCCTGTTCGCTCGAAAGCTCTCGTTCGTACGGCCTTCACACGGCCTCAAGGTACGCAGTTCTGAACAGCCGTACATTCCATGCTGGTGTGCCAACCCCCCCCCACCCACCCACCCGCAGGGAGGAATTTGGGCTCTTCTGAGAAACACCAGTGTGCGTCCCAAGTGAAACCAGGGCGTCTCCCCCAGGACGTCTCCGAACGGCAGTCGGATGCCAGAGGTGTACTTCCAGCCGGAAAAAGAGGGAAAAGGACAGCTTTCCCAGGGACGACTCTGGACCCTTGGGACCATCCGGAATCACCAAGGCCTAAACTTTGCACGGCCTGGGGAACGCTCTTCCGCCTGTCCAGCAATCCCCACGTCAAAACCTTTCTCAGCAGAGGCAGGCGCTCTCTCCCTCGTACTAGATAGCTCGGCAGAGCCTTCCGAGAAACATGCTGCGTCATTCAGCTTGAACGTGGGACGCGGAGGGGAGAGTACGCTTTCTCCCCGTTTGGAGGCGCCTTGCGCTTGGCCTCAAAGCTGCCTGAACAGCACTAGCGGCCCGACGTCTCTGCACGGCAGGACTGTCGTTGTGGGCCGAGGCTGCGTGTTCTCCCAAAGCGAAAACCGTGCTGGCGATCCCTTTCTAGGAACTCCTCCCACGGCACCACATGTTCAGCTCCGGCCGAACGAAAGGTGACCTCAGGCCTCAAGGGAAGTTCCAAGTGTTTCACGTCGGGGGAGTTGGGTGTGCAGGGGTCTCCAACGAGGCCGTACTCCACCACGGAGTGCCTTAACCCTGCGACGCTCCTGGGGGCACACAGGATAGGAGCTCGTTCGCCAAGCTCGCAGGATGACTCCTCTCCGTGCCGGAACGGCGGCTCCTGGCTTCTGAGGAACCTTAGCCTAAACAGGGCCCTGGAGACAGCTCTTCACATTCATAGCAAGGGCAACGTACCGCTCTCTGGCTTGCCTGGCTTGAGTGCCCCAGTCGTCAGAGAGCCTCGCGAAGGCAGTGCTGCGCAGACTCCCTTTGCCAGTCGCACGGCCTCCTTGACTGAAAGAGAACTGCAGTGCCAAAAGGCACCGTGCTGACGACTGGCTCCAGGAGGAGACTCGGGACAGCGCTCTCAGAGAAGCGAAAGCTAGGCTGTGGGCCCAGCCTGAGGAGCAGTACGTACGTTTGCCACACTTCTTGGCACAGCTAGGCGTGAGCCAGAGAGCCTTGGTCCCTGAGGCCTACCTAAGGTACTGCCATACTTACCCAGTAGATCCCACGCAGAGGTCCCTGTGCCCAAAAGGGCCTCCATGGGAGGGCCCTGTTCCTCCCGTTGTGTTTCCTTGAGGTAATCAGAAACCACTGAGGATAACTACGTGAGCTCAGCTTTGAAACTGGGCGACCCTGGGCAAACCTTATTCCCCTCCGTGGTAGACGAGACAGTGGCGGGTCCTGAGCTGCCTGAAGCACACTCCTCGCGCGCACCTTCTCTTTGCTGCCGGAAAGGCCTCACATAAGAAGTCTGAGTTGACTCGTGACGGAAGCCGTCTGAGTGTACTCGTGCGAGGCCTGCTGCTCTCAGTTCCTTGCTGGGAGCTTCAGCAGGAGCGCTCTGGAGCTCGCCGGCAGAAGAATTGTGAGTCCCCCCGCCCCACCCCGGCCTCAAGCAAAAGTCCAGATTTCCCCCGTTAGTAACACCTCGGAGCGCCAGAGGGAGCGGAGGGGCATGCGTTAACGGAATGCTTCAACCGTGGAAGGTATTTCACGAGACACTGTGCACTCACGTTCGTTGTAACAACTGTCAAAGGGCACTGTATGCCTTCCAACTCCTCGGCTGTGTTTGAGCCACAGGAAGTAAATGCGTTCGTTTGATTCAGCTCCGTGAATGTGCAACGATGATGGCGAAGCGCTGCCCTGTTCGCTCGAAAGCTCTCGTTCGTACGGCCTTCACACGGCCTCAAGGTACGCAGTTCTGAACAGCCGTACATTCCATGCTGGTGTGCCAACCCCCCCCACCCACCCACCCACCCGCAGGGAGGAATTTGGGCTCTTCTGAGAAACACCAGTGTGCGTCCCAAGTGAAACCAGGGCGTCTCCCCCAGGACGTCTCCGAACGGCAGTCGGATGCCAGAGGTGTACTTCCAGCCGGAAAAAGAGGGAAAAGGACAGCTTTCCCAGGGACGACTCTGGACCCTTGGGACCATCCGGAATCACCAAGGCCTAAACTTTGCACGGCCTGGGGAACGCTCTTCCGCCTGTCCAGCAATCCCCACGTCAAAACCTTTCTCAGCAGAGGCAGGCGCTCTCTCCCTCGTACTAGATAGCTCGGCAGAGCCTTCCGAGAAACATGCTGCGTCATTCAGCTTGAACGTGGGACGCGGAGGGGAGAGTACGCTTTCTCCCCGTTTGGAGGCGCCTTGCGCTTGGCCTCAAAGCTGCCTGAACAGCACTAGCGGCCCGACGTCTCTGCACGGCAGGACTGTCGTTGTGGGCCAAGGCTGCGTGTTCTCCCAAAGCGAAAACCGTGCTGGCGATCCCTTTCTAGGAACTCCTCCCACGGCACCACATGTTCAGCTCCGGCCGAACGAAAGGTGACCTCAGGCCTCAAGGTAAGTTCCAAGTGTTTCACGTCGGGGGAGTTGGGTGTGCAGGGGTCTCCAACGAGGCCGTACTCCACCACGGAGTGCCTTAACCCTGCGACGCTCCTGGGGGCACACAGGATAGGAGCTCGTTCGCCAAGCTCGCAGGATGACTCCTCTCCGTGCCGGAACGGCGGCTCCTGGCTTCTGAGGAACCTTAGCCTAAACAGGGCCCTGGAGACAGCTCTTCACATTCATAGCAAGGGCAACGTACCGCTCTCTGGCTTGCCTGGCTTGAGTGCCCCAGTCGTCAGAGAGCCTCGCGAAGGCAGTGCTGCGCAGACTCCCTTTGCCAGTCGCACGGCCTCCTTGACTGAAAGAGAACTGCAGTGCCAAAAGGCACCGTGCTGACGACTGGCTCCAGGAGGAGACTCGGGACAGCGCTCTCAGAGAAGCGAAAGCTAGGCTGTGGGCCCAGCCTGAGGAGCAGTACGTACGTTTGCCACACTTCTTGGCACAGCTAGGCGTGAGCCAGAGAGCCTTGGTCCCTGAGGCCTACCTAAGGTACTGCCATACTTACCCAGTAGATCCCACGCAGAGGTCCGTGTGCCCAAAAGGGCCTCCATGGAAGGGCCCTGTTCCTCCCGTTGTGTTTCCTTGAGGTAATCAGAAACCACTGAGGATAACTACGTGAGCTCAGCTTTGAAACTGGGCGACCCTGGGCAAACCTTATTCCCCTCCGTGGTAGACGAGACAGTGGCGGGTCCTGAGCTGCCTGAAGCACACTCCTCGCGCGCACCTTCTCTTTGCTGCCGGAAGGCCTCACATAAGGAGTCTGAGTTGACTCGTGACGGAAGCCGTCTGAGTGTACTCGTGCGAGGCCTGCTGCTCTCAGTTCCTTGCTGGGAGCTTCAGCAGGAGCGCTCTGGAGCTCGCCGGCAGAAGAATTGTGAGTCCCCCCGCCCCACCCCGGCCTCAAGCAAAAGTCCAGATTTCCCCCGTTAGTAACACCTCGGAGCGCCAGAGGGAGCGGAGGGGCATGCGTTAACGGAATGCTTCAACCGTGGAAGGTATTTCACGAGACACTGTGCACTCACGTTCGTTGTAACAACTGTCAAAGGGCACTGTATGCCTTCCAACTCCTCGGCTGTGTTTGAGCCACAGGAAGTAAATGCGTTCGTTTGATTCAGCTCCGTGAATGTGCAACGATGATGGCGAAGCGCTGCCCTGTTCGCTCGAAAGCTCTCGTTCGTACGGCCTTCACACGGCCTCAAGGTACGCAGTTCTGAACAGCCGTACATTCCATGCTGGTGTGCCAACCCCCCCCCACCCACCCACCCGCAGGGAGGAATTTGGGCTCTTCTGAGAAACACCAGTGTGCGTCCCAAGTGAAACCAGGGCGTCTCCCCCAGGACGTCTCCGAACGGCAGTCGGATGCCAGAGGTGTACTTCCAGCCGGAAAAAGAGGGAAAAGGACAGCTTTCCCAGGGACGACTCTGGACCCTTGGGACCATCCGGAATCACCAAGGCCTAAACTTTGCACGGCCTGGGGAACGCTCTTCCGCCTGTCCAGCAATCCCCACGTCAAAACCTTTCTCAGCAGAGGCAGGCGCTCTCTCCCTCGTACTAGATAGCTCGGCAGAGCCTTCCGAGAAACATGCTGCGTCATTCAGCTTGAACGTGGGACGCGGAGGGGAGAGTACGCTTTCTCCCCGTTTGGAGGCGCCTTGCGCTTGGCCTCAAAGCTGCCTGAACAGCACTAGCGGCCCGACGTCTCTGCACGGCAGGACTGTCGTTGTGGGCCAAGGCTGCGTGTTCTCCCAAAGCGAAAACCGTGCTGGCGATCCCTTTCTAGGAACTCCTCCCACGGCACCACATGTTCAGCTCCGGCCGAACGAAAGGTGACCTCAGGCCTCAAGGTAAGTTCCAAGTGTTTCACGTCGGGGGAGTTGGGTGTGCAGGGGTCTCCAACGAGGCCGTACTCCACCACGGAGTGCCTTAACCCTGCGACGCTCCTGGGGGCACACAGGATAGGAGCTCGTTCGCCAAGCTCGCAGGATGACTCCTCTCCGTGCCGGAACGGCGGCTCCTGGCTTCTGAGGAACCTTAGCCTAAACAGGGCCCTGGAGACAGCTCTTCACATTCATAGCAAGGGCAACGTACCGCTCTCTGGCTTGCCTGGCTTGAGTGCCCCAGTCGTCAGAGAGCCTCGCGAAGGCAGTGCTGCGCAGACTCCCTTTGCCAGTCGCACGGCCTCCTTGACTGAAAGAGAACTGCAGTGCCAAAAGGCACCGTGCTGACGACTGGCTCCAGGAGGAGACTCGGGACAGCGCTCTCAGAGAAGCGAAAGCTAGGCTGTGGGCCCAGCCTGAGGAGCAGTACGTACGTTTGCCACACTTCTTGGCACAGCTAGGCGTGAGCCAGAGAGCCTTGGTCCCTGAGGCCTACCTAAGGTACTGCCATACTTACCCAGTAGATCCCACGCAGAGGTCCCTGTGCCCAAAAGGGCCTCCATGGGAGGGCCCTGTTCCTCCCGTTGTGTTTCCTTGAGGTAATCAGAAACCACTGAGGATAACTACGTGAGCTCAGCTTTGAAACTGGGCGACCCTGGGCAAACCTTATTCCCCTCCGTGGTAGACGAGACAGTGGCGGGTCCTGAGCTGCCTGAAGCACACTCCTCGCGCGCACCTTCTCTTTGCTGCCGGAAGGCCTCACATAAGAAGTCTGAGTTGACTCGTGACGGAAGCCGTCTGAGTGTACTCGTGCGAGGCCTGCTGCTCTCAGTTCCTTGCTGGGAGCTTCAGCAGGAGCGCTCTGGAGCTCGCCGGCAGAAGAATTGTGAGTCCCCCCGCCCCACCCCGGCCTCAAGCAAAAGTCCAGATTTCCCCCGTTAGTAACACCTCGGAGCGCCAGAGGGAGCGGAGGGGCATGCGTTAACGGAATGCTTCAACCGTGGAAGGTATTTCACGAGACACTGTGCACTCACGTTCGTTGTAACAACTGTCAAAGGGCACTGTATGCCTTCCAACTCCTCGGCTGTGTTTGAGCCACAGGAAGTAAATGCGTTCGTTTGATTCAGCTCCGTGAATGTGCAACGATGATGGCGAAGCGCTGCCCTGTTCGCTCGAAAGCTCTCGTTCGTACGGCCTTCACACGGCCTCAAGGTACGCAGTTCTGAACAGCCGTACATTCCATGCTGGTGTGCCAACCCCCCCCCCACCCACCCACCCGCAGGGAGGAATTTGGGCTCTTCTGAGAAACACCAGTGTGCGTCCCAAGTGAAACCAGGGCGTCTCCCCCAGGACGTCTCCGAACGGCAGTCGGATGCCAGAGGTGTACTTCCAGCCGGAAAAAGAGGGAAAAGGACAGCTTTCCCAGGGACGACTCTGGACCCTTGGGACCATCCGGAATCACCAAGGCCTAAACTTTGCACGGCCTGGGGAACGCTCTTCCGCCTGTCCAGCAATCCCCACGTCAAAACCTTTCTCAGCAGAGGCAGGCGCTCTCTCCCTCGTACTAGATAGCTCGGCAGAGCCTTCCGAGAAACATGCTGCGTCATTCAGCTTGAACGTGGGACGCGGAGGGGAGAGTACGCTTTCTCCCCGTTTGGAGGCGCCTTGCGCTTGGCCTCAAAGCTGCCTGAACAGCACTAGCGGCCCGACGTCTCTGCACGGCAGGACTGTCGTTGTGGGCCGAGGCTGCGTGTTCTCCCAAAGCGAAAACCGTGCTGGCGATCCCTTTCTAGGAACTCCTCCCACGGCACCACATGTTCAGCTCCGGCCGAACGAAAGGTGACCTCAGGCCTCAAGGTAAGTTCCAAGTGTTTCACGTCGGGGGAGTTGGGTGTGCAGGGGTCTCCAACGAGGCCGTACTCCACCACGGAGTGCCTTAACCCTGCGACGCTCCTGGGGGCACACAGGATAGGAGCCCGTTCACCAGTTTCGCAGGATGACTCCTCTCCGTGCCGCAACGGCGGCTCCTGGCTTCTGAGGAACCTTAGCCTAAGCAGGCCCCTGGAGACAGCTCTTCACATTCATAGCAAGGGCAACGTACCGCTCTCTGGCTTGCCTGGCTTGAGTGCCCCAGTCGTCAGAGAGCCTCGCGAAGGCAGTGCTGCGCAGACTCCCTTTGCCAGTCGCACGGCCTCCTTGACTGAAAGAGAACTGCAGTGCCAAAAGGCACCGTGCTGACGACTGGCTCCAGGAGGAGACTCGGGACAGCGCTCTCAGAGAAGCGAAAGCTAGGCTGTGGGCCCAGCCTGAGGAGCAGTACGTACGTTTGCCACACTTCTTGGCACAGCTAGGCGTGAGCCAGAGAGCCTTGGTCCCTGAGGCCTACCTAAGGTACTGCCATACTTACCCAGTAGATCCCACGCAGAGGTCCGTGTGCCCAAAAGGGCCTCCATGGGAGGGCCCTGTTCCTCCCGTTGTGTTTCCTTGAGGTAATCAGAAACCACTGAGGATAACTACGTGAGCTCAGCTTTGAAACTGGGCGACCCTGGGCAAACCTTATTCCCCTCCGTGGTAGACGAGACAGTGGCGGGTCCTGAGCTGCCTGAAGCACACTCCTCGCGCGCACCTTCTCTTTGCTGCCGGAAGGCCTCACATAAGAAGTCTGAGTTGACTCGTGACGGAAGCCGTCTGAGTGTACTCGTGCGAGGCCTGCTGCTCTCAGTTCCTTGCTGGGAGCTTCAGCAGGAGCGCTCTGGAGCTCGCCGGCAGAAGAATTGTGAGTCCCCCCGCCCCACCCCGGCCTCAAGCAAAAGTCCAGATTTCCCCCGTTAGTAACACCTCGGAGCGCCAGAGGGAGCGGAGGGGCATGCGTTAACGGAATGCTTCAACCGTGGAAGGTATTTCACGAGACACTGTGCACTCACGTTCGTTGTAACAACTGTCAAAGGGCACTGTATGCCTTCCAACTCCTCGGCTGTGTTTGAGCCACAGGAAGTAAATGCGTTCGTTTGATTCAGCTCCGTGAATGTGCAACGATGATGGCGAAGCGCTGCCCTGTTCGCTCGAAAGCTCTCGTTCGTACGGCCTTCACACGGCCTCAAGGTACGCAGTTCTGAACAGCCGTACATTCCATGCTGGTGTGCCAACCCCCCCCCCCCACCCACCCGCAGGGAGGAATTTGGGCTCTTCTGAGAAACACCAGTGTGCGTCCCAAGTGAAACCAGGGCGTCTCCCCCAGGACGTCTCCGAACGGCAGTCGGATGCCAGAGGTGTACTTCCAGCCGGAAAAAGAGGGAAAAGGACAGCTTTCCCAGGGACGACTCTGGACCCTTGGGACCATCCGGAATCACCAAGGCCTAAACTTTGCACGGCCTGGGGAACGCTCTTCCGCCTGTCCAGCAATCCCCACGTCAAAACCTTTCTCAGCAGAGGCAGGCGCTCTCTCCCTCGTACTAGATAGCTCGGCAGAGCCTTCCGAGAAACATGCTGCGTCATTCAGCTTGAACGTGGGACGCGGAGGGGAGAGTACGCTTTCTCCCCGTTTGGAGGCGCCTTGCGCTTGGCCTCAAAGCTGCCTGAACAGCACTAGCGGCCCGACGTCTCTGCACGGCAGGACTGTCGTTGTGGGCCGAGGCTGCGTGTTCTCCCAAAGCGAAAACCGTGCTGGCGATCCCTTTCTAGGAACTCCTCCCACGGCACCACATGTTCAGCTCCGGCCGAACGAAAGGTGACCTCAGGCCTCAAGGTAAGTTCCAAGTGTTTCACGTCGGGGGAGTTGGGTGTGCAGGGGTCTCCAACGAGGCCGTACTCCACCACGGAGTGCCTTAACCCTGCGACGCTCCTGGGGGCACACAGGATAGGAGCCCGTTCACCAGTTTCGCAGGATGACTCCTCTCCGTGCCGCAACGGCGGCTCCTGGCTTCTGAGGAACCTTAGCCTAAGCAGGCCCCTGGAGACAGCTCTTCACATTCATAGCAAGGGCAACGTACCGCTCTCTGGCTTGCCTGGCTTGAGTGCCCCAGTCGTCAGAGAGCCTCGCGAAGGCAGTGCTGCGCAGACTCCCTTTGCCAGTCGCACGGCCTCCTTGACTGAAAGAGAACTGCAGTGCCAAAAGGCACCGTGCTGACGACTGGCTCCAGGAGGAGACTCGGGACAGCGCTCTCAGAGAAGCGAAAGCTAGGCTGTGGGCCCAGCCTGAGGAGCAGTACGTACGTTTGCCACACTTCTTGGCACAGCTAGGCGTGAGCCAGAGAGCCTTGGTCCCTGAGGCCTACCTAAGGTACTGCCATACTTACCCAGTAGATCCCACGCAGAGGTCCGTGTGCCCAAAAGGGCCTCCATGGGAGGGCCCTGTTCCTCCCGTTGTGTTTCCTTGAGGTAATCAGAAACCACTGAGGATAACTACGTGAGCTCAGCTTTGAAACTGGGCGACCCTGGGCAAACCTTATTCCCCTCCGTGGTAGACGAGACAGTGGCGGGTCCTGAGCTGCCTGAAGCACACTCCTCGCGCGCACCTTCTCTTTGCTGCCGGAAGGCCTCACATAAGAAGTCTGAGTTGACTCGTGACGGAAGCCGTCTGAGTGTACTCGTGCGAGGCCTGCTGCTCTCAGTTCCTTGCTGGGAGCTTCAGCAGGAGCGCTCTGGAGCTCGCCGGCAGAAGAATTGTGAGTCCCCCCGCCCCACCCCGGCCTCAAGCAAAAGTCCAGATTTCCCCCGTTAGTAACACCTCGGAGCGCCAGAGGGAGCGGAGGGGCATGCGTTAACGGAATGCTTCAACCGTGGAAGGTATTTCACGAGACACTGTGCACTCACGTTCGTTGTAACAACTGTCAAAGGGCACTGTATGCCTTCCAACTCCTCGGCTGTGTTTGAGCCACAGGAAGTAAATGCGTTCGTTTGATTCAGCTCCGTGAATGTGCAACGATGATGGCGAAGCGCTGCCCTGTTCGCTCGAAAGCTCTCGTTCGTACGGCCTTCACACGGCCTCAAGGTACGCAGTTCTGAACAGCCGTACATTCCATGCTGGTGTGCCAACCCCCCCCCACCCACCCACCCGCAGGGAGGAATTTGGGCTCTTCTGAGAAACACCAGTGTGCGTCCCAAGTGAAACCAGGGCGTCTCCCCCAGGACGTCTCCGAACGGCAGTCGGATGCCAGAGGTGTACTTCCAGCCGGAAAAAGAGGGAAAAGGACAGCTTTCCCAGGGACGACTCTGGACCCTTGGGACCATCCGGAATCACCAAGGCCTAAACTTTGCACGGCCTGGGGAACGCTCTTCCGCCTGTCCAGCAATCCCCACGTCAAAACCTTTCTCAGCAGAGGCAGGCGCTCTCTCCCTCGTACTAGATAGCTCGGCAGAGCCTTCCGAGAAACATGCTGCGTCATTCTGCTTGAACGTGGGACGCGGAGGGGAGAGTACGCTTTCTCCCCGTTTGGAGGCGCCTTGCGCTTGGCCTCAAAGCTGCCTGAACAGCACTAGCGGCCCGACGTCTCTGCACGGCAGGACTGTCGTTGTGGGCCGAGGCTGCGTGTTCTCCCAAAGCGAAAACCGTGCTGGCGATCCCTTTCTAGGAACTCCTCCCACGGCACCACATGTTCAGCTCCGGCCGAACGAAAGGTGACCTCAGGCCTCAAGGTAAGTTCCAAGTGTTTCACGTCGGGGGAGTTGGGTGTGCAGGGGTCTCCAACGAGGCCGTACTCCACCACGGAGTGCCTTAACCCTGCGACGCTCCTGGGGGCACACAGGATAGGAGCTCGTTCGCCAAGCTCGCAGGATGACTCCTCTCCGTGCCGGAACGGCGGCTCCTGGCTTCTGAGGAACCTTAGCCTAAACAGGGCCCTGGAGACAGCTCTTCACATTCATAGCAAGGGCAACGTACCGCTCTCTGGCTTGCCTGGCTTGAGTGCCCCAGTCGTCAGAGAGCCTCGCGAAGGCAGTGCTGCGCAGACTCCCTTTGCCAGTCGCACGGCCTCCTTGACTGAAAGAGAACTGCAGTGCCAAAAGGCACCGTGCTGACGACTGGCTCCAGGAGGAGACTCGGGACAGCACTCTCAGAGAAGCGAAAGCTAGGCTGTGGGCCCAGCCTGAGGAGCAGTACGTACGTTTGCCACACTTCTTGGCACAGCTAGGCGTGAGCCAGAGAGCCTTGGTCCCTGAGGCCTACCTAAGGTACTGCCATACTTACCCAGTAGATCCCACGCAGAGGTCCGTGTGCCCAAAAGGGCCTCCATGGGAGGGCCCTGTTCCTCCCGTTGTGTTTCCTTGAGGTAATCAGAAACCACTGAGGATAACTACGTGAGCTCAGCTTTGAAACTGGGCGACCCTGGGCAAACCTTATTCCCCTCCGTGGTAGACGAGACAGTGGCGGGTCCTGAGCTGCCTGAAGCACACTCCTCGCGCGCACCTTCTCTTTGCTGCCGGAAGGCCTCACATAAGAAGTCTGAGTTGACTCGTGACGGAAGCCGTCTGAGTGTACTCGTGCGAGGCCTGCTGCTCTCAGTTCCTTGCTGGGAGCTTCAGCAGGAGCGCTCTGGAGCTCGCCGGCAGAAGAATTGTGAGTCCCCCCGCCCCACCCCGGCCTCAAGCAAAAGTCCAGATTTCCCCCGTTAGTAACACCTCGGAGCGCCAGAGGGAGCGGAGGGGCATGCGTTAACGGAATGCTTCAACCGTGGAAGGTATTTCACGAGACACTGTGCACTCACGTTCGTTGTAACAACTGTCAAAGGGCACTGTATGCCTTCCAACTCCTCGGCTGTGTTTGAGCCACAGGAAGTAAATGCGTTCGTTTGATTCAGCTCCGTGAATGTGCAACGATGATGGCGAAGCGCTGCCCTGTTCGCTCGAAAGCTCTCGTTCGTACGGCCTTCACACGGCCTCAAGGTACGCAGTTCTGAACAGCCGTACATTCCATGCTGGTGTGCCAACCCCCCCACCCACCCACCCACCCGCAGGGAGGAATTTGGGCTCTTCTGAGAAACACCAGTGTGCGTCCCAAGTGAAACCAGGGCGTCTCCCCCAGGACGTCTCCGAACGGCAGTCGGATGCCAGAGGTGTACTTCTAGCCGGAAAAAGAGGGAAAAGGACAGCTTTCCCAGGGACGACTCTGGACCCTTGGGACCATCCGGAATCACCAAGGCCTAAACTTTGCACGGCCTGGGGAACACTCTTCCGCCTGTCCAGCAATCCCCACGTCAAAACCTTTCTCAGCAGAGGCAGGCGCTCTCTCCCTCGTACTAGATAGCTCGGCAGAGCCTTCCGAGAAACATGCTGCGTCATTCAGCTTGAACGTGGGACGCGGAGGGGAGAGTACGCTTTCTCCCCGTTTGGAGGCGCCTTGCGCTTGGCCTCAAAGCTGCCTGAACAGCACTAGCGGCCCGACGTCTCTGCACGGCAGGACTGTCGTTGTGGGCCGAGGCTGCGTGTTCTCCCAAAGCGAAAACCGTGCTGGCGATCCCTTTCTAGGAACTCCTCCCACGGCACCACATGTTCAGCTCCGGCCGAACGAAAGGTGACCTCAGGCCTCAAGGTAAGTTCCAAGTGTTTCACGTCGGGGGAGTTGGGTGTGCAGGGGTCTCCAACGAGGCCGTACTCCACCACGGAGTGCCTTAACCCTGCGACGCTCCTGGGGGCACACAGGATAGGAGCTCGTTCGCCAAGCTCGCAGGATGACTCCTCTCCGTGCCGGAACGGCGGCTCCTGGCTTCTGAGGAACCTTAGCCTAAACAGGGCCCTGGAGACAGCTCTTCACATTCATAGCAAGGGCAACGTACCGCTCTCTGGCTTGCCTGGCTTGAGTGCCCCAGTCGTCAGAGAGCCTCGCGAAGGCAGTGCTGCGCAGACTCCCTTTGCCAGTCGCACGGCCTCCTTGACTGAAAGAGAACTGCAGTGCCAAAAGGCACCGTGCTGACGACTGGCTCCAGGAGGAGACTCGGGACAGCGCTCTCAGAGAAGCGAAAGCTAGGCTGTGGGCCCAGCCTGAGGAGCAGTACGTACGTTTGCCACACTTCTTGGCACAGCTAGGCGTGAGCCAGAGAGCCTTGGTCCCTGAGGCCTACCTAAGGTACTGCCATACTTACCCAGTAGATCCCACGCAGAGGTCCGTGTGCCCAAAAGGGCCTCCATGGGAGGGCCCTGTTCCTCCCGTGTGTTTCCTTGAGGTAATCAGAAACCACTGAGGATAACTACGTGAGCTCAGCTTTGAAACTGGGCGACCCTGGGCAAACCTTATTCCCCTCCGTGGTAGACGAGACAGTGGCGGGTCCTGAGCTGCCTGAAGCACACTCCTCGCGCGCACCTTCTCTTTGCTGCCGGAAGGCCTCACATAAGAAGTCTGAGTTGACTCGTGACGGAAGCCGTCTGAGTGTACTCGTGCGAGGCCTGCTGCTCTCAGTTCCTTGCTGGGAGCTTCAGCAGGAGCGCTCTGGAGCTCGCCGGCAGAAGAATTGTGAGTCCCCCCGCCCCACCCCGGCCTCAAGCAAAAGTCCAGATTTCCCCCGTTAGTAACACCTCGGAGCGCCAGAGGGAGCGGAGGGGCATGCGTTAACGGAATGCTTCAACCGTGGAAGGTATTTCACGAGACACTGTGCACTCACGTTCGTTGTAACAACTGTCAAAGGGCACTGTATGCCTTCCAACTCCTCGGCTGTGTTTGAGCCACAGGAAGTAAATGCGTTCGTTTGATTCAGCTCCGTGAATGTGCAACGATGATGGCGAAGCGCTGCCCTGTTCGCTCGAAAGCTCTCGTTCGTACGGCCTTCACACGGCCTCAAGGTACGCAGTTCTGAACAGCCGTACATTCCATGCTGGTGTGCCAACCCCCCCCCCACCCACCCACCCGCAGGGAGGAATTTGGGCTCTTCTGAGAAACACCAGTGTGCGTCCCAAGTGAAACCAGGGCGTCTCCCCCAGGACGTCTCCGAACGGCAGTCGGATGCCAGAGGTGTACTTCCAGCCGGAAAAAGAGGGAAAAGGACAGCTTTCCCAGGGACGACTCTGGACCCTTGGGACCATCCGGAATCACCAAGGCCTAAACTTTGCACGGCCTGGGGAACGCTCTTCCGCCTGTCCAGCAATCCCCACGTCAAAACCTTTCTCAGCAGAGGCAGGCGCTCTCTCCCTCGTACTAGATAGCTCGGCAGAGCCTTCCGAGAAACATGCTGCGTCATTCAGCTTGAACGTGGGACGCGGAGGGGAGAGTACGCTTTCTCCCCGTTTGGAGGCGCCTTGCGCTTGGCCTCAAAGCTGCCTGAACAGCACTAGCGGCCCGACGTCTCTGCACGGCAGGACTGTCGTTGTGGGCCGAGGCTGCGTGTTCTCCCAAAGCGAAAACCGTGCTGGCGATCCCTTTCTAGGAACTCCTCCCACGGCACCACATGTTCAGCTCCGGCCGAACGAAAGGTGACCTCAGGCCTCAAGGTAAGTTCCAAGTGTTTCACGTCGGGGGAGTTGGGTGTGCAGGGGTCTCCAACGAGGCCGTACTCCACCACGGAGTGCCTTAACCCTGCGACGCTCCTGGGGGCACACAGGATAGGAGCTCGTTCGCCAAGCTCGCAGGATGACTTCTCTCCGTGCCGGAACGGCGGCTCCTGGCTTCTGAGGAACCTTAGCCTAAACAGGGCCCTGGAGACAGCTCTTCACATTCATAGCAAGGGCAACGTACCGCTCTCTGGCTTGCCTGGCTTGAGTGCCCCAGTCGTCAGAGAGCCTCGCGAAGGCAGTGCTGCGCAGACTCCCTTTGCCAGTCGCACGGCCTCCTTGACTGAAAGAGAACTGCAGTGCCAAAAGGCACCGTGCTGACGACTGGCTCCAGGAGGAGACTCGGGACAGCGCTCTCAGAGAAGCGAAAGCTAGGCTGTGGGCCCAGCCTGAGGAGCAGTACGTACGTTTGCCACACTTCTTGGCACAGCTAGGCGTGAGCCAGAGAGCCTTGGTCCCTGAGGCCTACCTAAGGTACTGCCATACTTACCCAGTAGATCCCACGCAGAGGTCCGTGTGCCCAAAAGGGCCTCCATGGGAGGGCCCTGTTCCTCCCGTGTGTTTCCTTGAGGTAATCAGAAACCACTGAGGATAACTACGTGAGCTCAGCTTTGAAACTGGGCGACCCTGGGCAAACCTTATTCCCCTCCGTGGTAGACGAGACAGTGGCGGGTCCTGAGCTGCCTGAAGCACACTCCTCGCGCGCACCTTCTCTTTGCTGCCGGAAGGCCTCACATAAGAAGTCTGAGTTGACTCGTGACGGAAGCCGTCTGAGTGTACTCGTGCGAGGCCTGCTGCTCTCAGTTCCTTGCTGGGAGCTTCAGCAGGAGCGCTCTGGAGCTCGCCGGCAGAAGAATTGTGAGTCCCCCCGCCCCACCCCGGCCTCAAGCAAAAGTCCAGATTTCCCCCGTTAGTAACACCTCGGAGCGCCAGAGGGAGCGGAGGGGCATGCGTTAACGGAATGCTTCAACCGTGGAAGGTATTTCACGAGACACTGTGCACTCACGTTCGTTGTAACAACTGTCAAAGGGCACTGTATGCCTTCCAACTCCTCGGCTGTGTTTGAGCCACAGGAAGTAAATGCGTTCGTTTGATTCAGCTCCGTGAATGTGCAACGATGATGGCGAAGCGCTGCCCTGTTCGCTCGAAAGCTCTCGTTCGTACGGCCTTCACACGGCCTCAAGGTACGCAGTTCTGAACAGCCGTACATTCCATGCTGGTGTGCCAACCCCCCCCCCACCCACCCACCCGCAGGGAGGAATTTGGGCTCTTCTGAGAAACACCAGTGTGCGTCCCAAGTGAAACCAGGGCGTCTCCCCCAGGACGTCTCCGAACGGCAGTCGGATGCCAGAGGTGTACTTCCAGCCGGAAAAAGAGGGAAAAGGACAGCTTTCCCAGGGACGACTCTGGACCCTTGGGACCATCCGGAATCACCAAGGCCTAAACTTTGCACGGCCTGGGGAACGCTCTTCCGCCTGTCCAGCAATCCCCACGTCAAAACCTTTCTCAGCAGAGGCAGGCGCTCTCTCCCTCGTACTAGATAGCTCGGCAGAGCCTTCCGAGAAACATGCTGCGTCATTCAGCTTGAACGTGGGACGCGGAGGGGAGAGTACGCTTTCTCCCCGTTTGGAGGCGCCTTGCGCTTGGCCTCAAAGCTGCCTGAACAGCACTAGCGGCCCGACGTCTCTGCACGGCAGGACTGTCGTTGTGGGCCGAGGCTGCGTGTTCTCCCAAAGCGAAAACCGTGCTGGCGATCCCTTTCTAGGAACTCCTCCCACGGCACCACATGTTCAGCTCCGGCCGAACGAAAGGTGACCTCAGGCCTCAAGGTAAGTTCCAAGTGTTTCACGTCGGGGGAGTTGGGTGTGCAGGGGTCTCCAACGAGGCCGTACTCCACCACGGAGTGCCTTAACCCTGCGACGCTCCTGGGGGCACACAGGATAGGAGCTCGTTCGCCAAGCTCGCAGGATGACTTCTCTCCGTGCCGGAACGGCGGCTCCTGGCTTCTGAGGAACCTTAGCCTAAACAGGGCCCTGGAGACAGCTCTTCACATTCATAGCAAGGGCAACGTACCGCTCTCTGGCTTGCCTGGCTTGAGTGCCCCAGTCGTCAGAGAGCCTCGCGAAGGCAGTGCTGCGCAGACTCCCTTTGCCAGTCGCACGGCCTCCTTGACTGAAAGAGAACTGCAGTGCCAAAAGGCACCGTGCTGACGACTGGCTCCAGGAGGAGACTCGGGACAGCACTCTCAGAGAAGCGAAAGCTAGGCTGTGGGCCCAGCCTGAGGAGCAGTACGTACGTTTGCCACACTTCTTGGCACAGCTAGGCGTGAGCCAGAGAGCCTTGGTCCCTGAGGCCTACCTAAGGTACTGCCATACTTACCCAGTAGATCCCACGCAGAGGTCCGTGTGCCCAAAAGGGCCTCCATGGGAGGGCCCTGTTCCTCCCGTGTGTTTCCTTGAGGTAATCAGAAACCACTGAGGATAACTACGTGAGCTCAGCTTTGAAACTGGGCGACCCTGGGCAAACCTTATTCCCCTCCGTGGTAGACGAGACAGTGGCGGGTCCTGAGCTGCCTGAAGCACACTCCTCGCGCGCACCTTCTCTTTGCTGCCGGAAGGCCTCACATAAGAAGTCTGAGTTGACTCGTGACGGAAGCCGTCTGAGTGTACTCGTGCGAGGCCTGCTGCTCTCAGTTCCTTGCTGGGAGCTTCAGCAGGAGCGCTCTGGAGCTCGCCGGCAGAAGAATTGTGAGTCCCCCCGCCCCACCCCGGCCTCAAGCAAAAGTCCAGATTTCCCCCGTTAGTAACACCTCGGAGCGCCAGAGGGAGCGGAGGGGCATGCGTTAACGGAATGCTTCAACCGTGGAAGGTATTTCACGAGACACTGTGCACTCACGTTCGTTGTAACAACTGTCAAAGGGCACTGTATGCCTTCCAACTCCTCGGCTGTGTTTGAGCCACAGGAAGTAAATGCGTTCGTTTGATTCAGCTCCGTGAATGTGCAACGATGATGGCGAAGCGCTGCCCTGTTCGCTCGAAAGCTCTCGTTCGTACGGCCTTCACACGGCCTCAAGGTACGCAGTTCTGAACAGCCGTACATTCCATGCTGGTGTGCCAACCCCCCCCACCCACCCACCCGCAGGGAGGAATTTGGGCTCTTCTGAGAAACACCAGTGTGCGTCCCAAGTGAAACCAGGGCGTCTCCCCCAGGACGTCTCCGAACGGCAGTCGGATGCCAGAGGTGTACTTCCAGCCGGAAAAAGAGGGAAAAGGACAGCTTTCCCAGGGACGACTCTGGACCCTTGGGACCATCCGGAATCACCAAGGCCTAAACTTTGCACGGCCTGGGGAACGCTCTTCCGCCTGTCCAGCAATCCCCACGTCAAAACCTTTCTCAGCAGAGGCAGGCGCTCTCTCCCTCGTACTAGATAGCTCGGCAGAGCCTTCCGAGAAACATGCTGCGTCATTCAGCTTGAACGTGGGACGCGGAGGGGAGAGTACGCTTTCTCCCCGTTTGGAGGCGCCTTGCGCTTGGCCTCAAAGCTGCCTGAACAGCACTAGCGGCCCGACGTCTCTGCACGGCAGGACTGTCGTTGTGGGCCGAGGCTGCGTGTTCTCCCAAAGCGAAAACCGTGCTGGCGATCCCTTTCTAGGAACTCCTCCCACGGCACCACATGTTCAGCTCCGGCCGAACGAAAGGTGACCTCAGGCCTCAAGGTAAGTTCCAAGTGTTTCACGTCGGGGGAGTTGGGTGTGCAGGGGTCTCCAACGAGGCCGTACTCCACCACGGAGTGCCTTAACCCTGCGACGCTCCTGGGGGCACACAGGATAGGAGCTCGTTCGCCAAGCTCGCAGGATGACTCCTCTCCGTGCCGGAACGGCGGCTCCTGGCTTCTGAGGAACCTTAGCCTAAACAGGGCCCTGGAGACAGCTCTTCACATTCATAGCAAGGGCAACGTACCGCTCTCTGGCTTGCCTGGCTTGAGTGCCCCAGTCGTCAGAGAGCCTCGCGAAGGCAGTGCTGCGCAGACTCCCTTTGCCAGTCGCACGGCCTCCTTGACTGAAAGAGAACTGCAGTGCCAAAAGGCACCGTGCTGACGACTGGCTCCAGGAGGAGACTCGGGACAGCGCTCTCAGAGAAGCGAAAGCTAGGCTGTGGGCCCAGCCTGAGGAGCAGTACGTACGTTTGCCACACTTCTTGGCACAGCTAGGCGTGAGCCAGAGAGCCTTGGTCCCTGAGGCCTACCTAAGGTACTGCCATACTTACCCAGTAGATCCCACGCAGAGGTCCGTGTGCCCAAAAGGGCCTCCATGGGAGGACCCTGTTCCTCCCGTTGTGTTTCCTTGAGGTAATCAGAAACCACTGAGGATAACTACGTGAGCTCAGCTTTGAAACTGGGCGACCCTGGGCAAACCTTATTCCCCTCCGTGGTAGACGAGACAGTGGCGGGTCCTGAGCTGCCTGAAGCACACTCCTCGCGCGCACCTTCTCTTTGCTGCCGGAAGGCCTCACATAAGAAGTCTGAGTTGACTCGTGACGGAAGCCGTCTGAGTGTACTCGTGCGAGGCCTGCTGCTCTCAGTTCCTTGCTGGGAGCTTCAGCAGGAGCGCTCTGGAGCTCGCCGGCAGAAGAATTGTGAGTCCCCCCGCCCCACCCCGGCCTCAAGCAAAAGTCCAGATTTCCCCCGTTAGTAACACCTCGGAGCGCCAGAGGGAGCGGAGGGGCATGCGTTAACGGAATGCTTCAACCGTGGAAGGTATTTCACGAGACACTGTGCACTCACGTTCGTTGTAACAACTGTCAAAGGGCACTGTATGCCTTCCAACTCCTCGGCTGTGTTTGAGCCACAGGAAGTAAATGCGTTCGTTTGATTCAGCTCCGTGAATGTGCAACGATGATGGCGAAGCGCTGCCCTGTTCGCTCGAAAGCTCTCGTTCGTACGGCCTTCACACGGCCTCAAGGTACGCAGTTCTGAACAGCCGTACATTCCATGCTGGTGTGCCAACCCCCCCCCCACCCACCCACCCGCAGGGAGGAATTTGGGCTCTTCTGAGAAACACCAGTGTGCGTCCCAAGTGAAACCAGGGCGTCTCCCCCAGGACGTCTCCGAACGGCAGTCGGATGCCAGAGGTGTACTTCCAGCCGGAAAAAGAGGGAAAAGGACAGCTTTCCCAGGGACGACTCTGGACCCTTGGGACCATCCGGAATCACCAAGGCCTAAACTTTGCACGGCCTGGGGAACGCTCTTCCGCCTGTCCAGCAATCCCCACGTCAAAACCTTTCTCAGCAGAGGCAGGCGCTCTCTCCCTCGTACTAGATAGCTCGGCAGAGCCTTCCGAGAAACATGCTGCGTCATTCAGCTTGAACGTGGGACGCGGAGGGGAGAGTACGCTTTCTCCCCGTTTGGAGGCGCCTTGCGCTTGGCCTCAAAGCTGCCTGAACAGCACTAGCGGCCCGACGTCTCTGCACGGCAGGACTGTCGTTGTGGGCCGAGGCTGCGTGTTCTCCCAAAGCGAAAACCGTGCTGGCGATCCCTTTCTAGGAACTCCTCCCACGGCACCACATGTTCAGCTCCGGCCGAACGAAAGGTGACCTCAGGCCTCAAGGTAAGTTCCAAGTGTTTCACGTCGGGGGAGTTGGGTGTGCAGGGGTCTCCAACGAGGCCGTACTCCACCACGGAGTGCCTTAACCCTGCGACGCTCCTGGGGGCACACAGGATAGGAGCTCGTTCGCCAAGCTCGCAGGATGACTTCTCTCCGTGCCGGAACGGCGGCTCCTGGCTTCTGAGGAACCTTAGCCTAAACAGGGCCCTGGAGACAGCTCTTCACATTCATAGCAAGGGCAACGTACCGCTCTCTGGCTTGCCTGGCTTGAGTGCCCCAGTCGTCAGAGAGCCTCGCGAAGGCAGTGCTGCGCAGACTCCCTTTGCCAGTCGCACGGCCTCCTTGACTGAAAGAGAACTGCAGTGCCAAAAGGCACCGTGCTGACGACTGGCTCCAGGAGGAGACTCGGGACAGCGCTCTCAGAGAAGCGAAAGCTAGGCTGTGGGCCCAGCCTGAGGAGCAGTACGTACGTTTGCCACACTTCTTGGCACAGCTAGGCGTGAGCCAGAGAGCCTTGGTCCCTGAGGCCTACCTAAGGTACTGCCATACTTACCCAGTAGATCCCACGCAGAGGTCCGTGTGCCCAAAAGGGCCTCCATGGGAGGGCCCTGTTCCTCCCGTGTGTTTCCTTGAGGTAATCAGAAACCACTGAGGATAACTACGTGAGCTCAGCTTTGAAACTGGGCGACCCTGGGCAAACCTTATTCCCCTCCGTGGTAGACGAGACAGTGGCGGGTCCTGAGCTGCCTGAAGCACACTCCTCGCGCGCACCTTCTCTTTGCTGCCGGAAGGCCTCACATAAGAAGTCTGAGTTGACTCGTGACGGAAGCCGTCTGAGTGTACTCGTGCGAGGCCTGCTGCTCTCAGTTCCTTGCTGGGAGCTTCAGCAGGAGCGCTCTGGAGCTCGCCGGCAGAAGAATTGTGAGTCCCCCCGCCCCACCCCGGCCTCAAGCAAAAGTCCAGATTTCCCCCGTTAGTAACACCTCGGAGCGCCAGAGGGAGCGGAGGGGCATGCGTTAACGGAATGCTTCAACCGTGGAAGGTATTTCACGAGACACTGTGCACTCACGTTCGTTGTAACAACTGTCAAAGGGCACTGTATGCCTTCCAACTCCTCGGCTGTGTTTGAGCCACAGGAAGTAAATGCGTTCGTTTGATTCAGCTCCGTGAATGTGCAACGATGATGGCGAAGCGCTGCCCTGTTCGCTCGAAAGCTCTCGTTCGTACGGCCTTCACACGGCCTCAAGGTACGCAGTTCTGAACAGCCGTACATTCCATGCTGGTGTGCCAACCCCCCCCCCACCCACCCACCCAACCCAGGGAGGAATTTGGGCTCTTCTGAGAAACACCAGTGTGCGTCCCAAGTGAAACCCAGGGCGTCTCCCCAGGACGTCTCCGAACGGCAGTCGGATGCCAGAGGTGTACTTCCAGCCGGAAAAAGAGGGAAAAGGACAGCTTTCCCAGGACGACTCTGGACCCTTGGGACCATCCGGAATCACCAAGGCCTAAACTTTGCACGGCCTGGGGAACGGCTCTTCCCGCCTGTCCAGCAATCCCCACGTCAAAACCTTTCTCAGCAGAGGCAGGCGCTCTCTCCCTCGTACTAGATAGCTCGGCAGAGCCTTCCGAGAAACATGCTGCGTCATTCAGCTTGAACGTGGGACGCGGAGGGGAGAGTACGCTTTCTCCCCGTTGGAGGCGCCTTGCGCTTGGCCTCAAAGCTGCCTGAACAGCACTAGCGGCCCGACGTCTCTGCACGGCAGGACTGTCGTTGTGGGCCGAGGCTGCGTGTTCTCCCAAAGCGAAAACCGTGCTGGCGATCCCTTTCTAGGAACTCCTCCCACGGCACCACATGTTCAGCTCCGGCCGAACGAAAGGTGACCTCAGGCCTCAAGGTAAGTTCCAAGTGTTTCACGTCGGGGGAGTTGGGTGTGCAGGGGTCTCCAACGAGGCCGTACTCCACCACGGAGTGCCTTAACCCTGCGACGCTCCTGGGGGCACACAGGATAGGAGCCCGTTCACCAGTTTCGCAGGATGACTCCTCTCCGTGCCGCAACGGCGGCTCCTGGCTTCTGAGGAACCTTAGCCTAAGCAGGCCCCTGGAGACAGCTCTTCACATTCATAGCAAGGGCAACGTACCGCTCTCTGGCTTGCCTGGCTTGAGTGCCCCAGTCGTCAGAGAGCCTCGCGAAGGCAGTGCTGCGCAGACTCCTTTGCCAGTCCGCACGGCCTCCTTGACTGAAAGAGAACTGCAGTGCCAAAAGGCACCGTGCTGACGACTGGCTCCAGGAGGAGACTCGGGACAGCGCTCTCAGAGAAGCGAAAGCTAGGCTGTGGGCCCAGCCTGAGGAGCAGTACGTACGTTTGCCACACTTCCTTGGCACAGCTAGGCGTGAGCCAGAGAGCCTTGGTCCCTGAGGCCTACCTAAGGTACTGCATACTTACCCAGTAGATCCCACGCAGAGGTCCCGTGTGCCCAAAAGGGCCTCCATGGGAGGCCCTGTTCCTCCCGTGAGTTTCCTTGAGGTAATCAGAAACCACTGAGGATAACTACGTGAGCTCAGCTTTGAAACTGGGCGACCCTGGGCAAACCTTATTCCCCTCCGTGTAGACGAGACAGTGGCGGGTCCTGAGCTGCCTGAAGCACACTCCTCGCGCGCACCTTCTCTTTGCTGCCGGAAGGCCTCACATAAGAAGTCTGAGTTGACTCGTGACGGAAGCCGTCTGAGTGTACTCGTGCGAGGGCCTGCTGCTCTCAGTTCCTTGCTGGGAGCTTCAGCAGGAGCGCTCTGGAGCTCGCCGGCAGAAGAATTGTGAGTCCCCCCGCCCCACCCCGGCCTCAAGCAAAAGTCCAGATTTCCCCCGTTAGTAACACCTCGGAGCGCCAGAGGGAGCGGAGGGGCATGCGTTAACGGAATGCTTCAACCGTGGAAGGTATTTCACGAGACACTGTGCACTCACGTTCGTTGTAACAACTGTCAAAGGGCACTGTATGCCTTCCAACTCCTCGGCTGTGTTTGAGCCACAGGAAGTAAATGCGTTCGTTTGATTCAGCTCCGTGAATGTGCAACGATGATGGCGAAGCGCTGCCCTGTTCGCTCGAAAGCTCTCGTTCGTACGGCCTTCACACGGCCTCAAGGTACGCAGTTCTGAACAGCCGTACATTCCATGCTGGTGTGCCAAACCCCCCCCCCACCCACCCACCCGCAGGGAGGAATTTGGGCTCTTCTGAGAAACACCAGTGTGCGTCCCAAGTGAAACCAGGGCGTCTCCCCCAGGACGTCTCCGAACGGCAGTCGGATGCCAGAGGTGTACTTCCAGCCGGAAAAAGAGGGAAAAGGACAGCTTTCCCAGGGACGACTCTGGACCCTTGGGACCATCCGGAATCACCAAGGCCTAAACTTTGCACGGCCTGGGGAACGCTCTTCCGCCTGTCCAGCAATCCCCACGTCAAAACCTTTCTCAGCAGAGGCAGGCGCTCTCTCCCTCGTACTAGATAGCTCGGCAGAGCCTTCCGAGAAACATGCTGCGTCATTCAGCTTGAACGTGGGACGCGGAGGGGAGAGTACGCTTTCTCCCCGTTTGGAGGCGCCTTGCGCTTGGCCTCAAAGCTGCCTGAACAGCACTAGCGGCCCGACGTCTCTGCACGGCAGGACTGTCGTTGTGGGCCGAGGCTGCGTGTTCTCCCAAAGCGAAAACCGTGCTGGCGATCCCTTTCTAGGAACTCCTCCCACGGCACCACATGTTCAGCTCCGGCCGAACGAAAGGTGACCTCAGGCCTCAAGGTAAGTTCCAAGTGTTTCACGTCGGGGGAGTTGGGTGTGCAGGGGTCTCCAACGAGGCCGTACTCCACCACGGAGTGCCTTAACCCTGCGACGCTCCTGGGGGCACACAGGATAGGAGCTCGTTCGCCAAGCTCGCAGGATGACTTCTCTCCGTGCCGGAACGGCGGCTCCTGGCTTCTGAGGAACCTTAGCCTAAACAGGGCCCTGGAGACAGCTCTTCACATTCATAGCAAGGGCAACGTACCGCTCTCTGGCTTGCCTGGCTTGAGTGCCCCAGTCGTCAGAGAGCCTCGCGAAGGCAGTGCTGCGCAGACTCCCTTTGCCAGTCGCACGGCCTCCTTGACTGAAAGAGAACTGCAGTGCCAAAAGGCACCGTGCTGACGACTGGCTCCAGGAGGAGACTCGGGACAGCACTCTCAGAGAAGCGAAAGCTAGGCTGTGGGCCCAGCCTGAGGAGCAGTACGTACGTTTGCCACACTTCTTGGCACAGCTAGGCGTGAGCCAGAGAGCCTTGGTCCCTGAGGCCTACCTAAGGTACTGCCATACTTACCCAGTAGATCCCACGCAGAGGTCCGTGTGCCCAAAAGGGCCTCCATGGGAGGGCCCTGTTCCTCCCGTGTGTTTCCTTGAGGTAATCAGAAACCACTGAGGATAACTACGTGAGCTCAGCTTTGAAACTGGGCGACCCTGGGCAAACCTTATTCCCCTCCGTGGTAGACGAGACAGTGGCGGGTCCTGAGCTGCCTGAAGCACACTCCTCGCGCGCACCTTCTCTTTGCTGCCGGAAGGCCTCACATAAGAAGTCTGAGTTGACTCGTGACGGAAGCCGTCTGAGTGTACTCGTGCGAGGCCTGCTGCTCTCAGTTCCTTGCTGGGAGCTTCAGCAGGAGCGCTCTGGAGCTCGCCGGCAGAAGAATTGTGAGTCCCCCCGCCCCACCCCGGCCTCAAGCAAAAGTCCAGATTTCCCCCGTTAGTAACACCTCGGAGCGCCAGAGGGAGCGGAGGGGCATGCGTTAACGGAATGCTTCAACCGTGGAAGGTATTTCACGAGACACTGTGCACTCACGTTCGTTGTAACAACTGTCAAAGGGCACTGTATGCCTTCCAACTCCTCGGCTGTGTTTGAGCCACAGGAAGTAAATGCGTTCGTTTGATTCAGCTCCGTGAATGTGCAACGATGATGGCGAAGCGCTGCCCTGTTCGCTCGAAAGCTCTCGTTCGTACGGCCTTCACACGGCCTCAAGGTACGCAGTTCTGAACAGCCGTACATTCCATGCTGGTGTGCCAAACCCCCCCCCCCCACCCACCCACCCGCAGGGAGGAATTTGGGCTCTTCTGAGAAACACCAGTGTGCGTCCCAAGTGAAACCAGGGCGTCTCCCCCAGGACGTCTCCGAACGGCAGTCGGATGCCAGAGGTGTACTTCCAGCCGGAAAAAGAGGGAAAAGGACAGCTTTCCCAGGGACGACTCTGGACCCTTGGGACCATCCGGAATCACCAAGGCCTAAACTTTGCACGGCCTGGGGAACGCTCTTCCGCCTGTCCGGCAATCCCCACGTCAAAACCTTTCTCAGCAGAGGCAGGCGCTCTCTCCCTCGTACTAGATAGCTCGGCAGAGCCTTCCGAGAAACATGCTGCGTCATTCAGCTTGAACGTGGGACGCGGAGGGGAGAGTACGCTTTCTCCCCGTTTGGAGGCGCCTTGCGCTTGGCCTCAAAGCTGCCTGAACAGCACTAGCGGCCCGACGTCTCTGCACGGCAGGACTGTCGTTGTGGGCCGAGGCTGCGTGTTCTCCCAAAGCGAAAACCGTGCTGGCGATCCCTTTCTAGGAACTCCTCCCACGGCACCACATGTTCAGCTCCGGCCGAACGAAAGGTGACCTCAGGCCTCAAGGTAAGTTCCAAGTGTTTCACGTCGGGGGAGTTGGGTGTGCAGGGGTCTCCAACGAGGCCGTACTCCACCACGGAGTGCCTTAACCCTGCGACGCTCCTGGGGGCACACAGGATAGGAGCTCGTTCGCCAAGCTCGCAGGATGACTTCTCTCCGTGCCGGAATGGCGGCTCCGGCTTCTGAGGACCCTTAGCCTAAACAGGGCCCTGGAGACAGCTCTTCACATTCATAGCAAGGGCAACGTACCGCTCTCTGGCTTGCCTGGCTTGAGTGCCCCAGTCGTCAGAGAGCCTCGCGAAGGCAGTGCTGCGCAGACTCCCTTTGCCAGTCGCACGGCCTCCTTGACTGAAAGAGAACTGCAGTGCCAAAAGGCACCGTGCTGACGACTGGCTCCAGGAGGAGACTCGGGACAGCGCTCTCAGAGAAGCGAAAGCTAGGCTGTGGGCCCAGCCTGAGGAGCAGTACGTACGTTTGCCACACTTCTTGGCACAGCTAGGCGTGAGCCAGAGAGCCTTGGTCCCTGAGGCCTACCTAAGGTACTGCCATACTTACCCAGTAGATCCCACGCAGAGGTCCGTGTGCCCAAAAGGGCCTCCATGGGAGGGCCCTGTTCCTCCCGTTGTGTTTCCTTGAGGTAATCAGAAACCACTGAGGATAACTACGTGAGCTCAGCTTTGAAACTGGGCGACCCTGGGCAAACCTTATTCCCCTCCGTGGTAGACGAGACAGTGGCGGGTCCTGAGCTGCCTGAAGCACACTCCTCGCGCGCACCTTCTCTTTGCTGCCGGAAAGGCCTCACATAAGAAGTCTGAGTTGACTCGTGACGGAAGCCGTCTGAGTGTACTCGTGCGAGGCCTGCTGCTCTCAGTTCCTTGCTGGGAGCTTCAGCAGGAGCGCTCTGGAGCTCGCCGGCAGAAGAATTGTGAGTCCCCCCGCCCCACCCCGGCCTCAAGCAAAAGTCCAGATTTCCCCCGTTAGTAACACCTCGGAGCGCCAGAGGGAGCGGAGGGGCATGCGTTAACGGAATGCTTCAACCGTGGAAGGTATTTCACGAGACACTGTGCACTCACGTTCGTTGTAACAACTGTCAAAGGGCACTGTATGCCTTCCAACTCCTCGGCTGTGTTTGAGCCACAGGAAGTAAATGCGTTCGTTTGATTCAGCTCCGTGAATGTGCAACGATGATGGCGAAGCGCTGCCCTGTTCGCTCGAAAGCTCTCGTTCGTACGGCCTTCACACGGCCTCAAGGTACGCAGTTCTGAACAGCCGTACATTCCATGCTGGTGTGCCAACCCCCCCCCCACCCACCCACCCGCAGGGAGGAATTTGGGCTCTTCTGAGAAACACCAGTGTGCGTCCCAAGTGAAACCAGGGCGTCTCCCCCAGGACGTCTCCGAACGGCAGTCGGATGCCAGAGGTGTACTTCCAGCCGGAAAAAGAGGGAAAAGGACAGCTTTCCCAGGGACGACTCTGGACCCTTGGGACCATCCGGAATCACCAAGGCCTAAACTTTGCACGGCCTGGGGAACGCTCTTCCGCCTGTCCAGCAATCCCCACGTCAAAACCTTTCTCAGCAGAGGCAGGCGCTCTCTCCCTCGTACTAGATAGCTCGGCAGAGCCTTCCGAGAAACATGCTGCGTCATTCAGCTTGAACGTGGGACGCGGAGGGGAGAGTACGCTTTCTCCCCGTTTGGAGGCGCCTTGCGCTTGGCCTCAAAGCTGCCTGAACAGCACTAGCGGCCCGACGTCTCTGCACGGCAGGACTGTCGTTGTGGGCCGAGGCTGCGTGTTCTCCCAAAGCGAAAACCGTGCTGGCGATCCCTTTCTAGGAACTCCTCCCACGGCACCACATGTTCAGCTCCGGCCGAACGAAAGGTGACCTCAGGCCTCAAGGGAAGTTCCAAGTGTTTCACGTCGGGGGAGTTGGGTGTGCAGGGGTCTCCAACGAGGCCGTACTCCACCACGGAGTGCCTTAACCCTGCGACGCTCCTGGGGGCACACAGGATAGGAGCTCGTTCGCCAAGCTCGCAGGATGACTTCTCTCCGTGCCGGAATGGCGGCTCCGGCTTCTGAGGACCCTTAGCCTAAACAGGGCCCTGGAGACAGCTCTTCACATTCATAGCAAGGGCAACGTACCGCTCTCTGGCTTGCCTGGCTTGAGTGCCCCAGTCGTCAGAGAGCCTCGCGAAGGCAGTGCTGCGCAGACTCCCTTTGCCAGTCGCACGGCCTCCTTGACTGAAAGAGAACTGCAGTGCCAAAAGGCACCGTGCTGACGACTGGCTCCAGGAGGAGACTCGGGACAGCGCTCTCAGAGAAGCGAAAGCTAGGCTGTGGGCCCAGCCTGAGGAGCAGTACGTACGTTTGCCACACTTCTTGGCACAGCTAGGCGTGAGCCAGAGAGCCTTGGTCCCTGAGGCCTACCTAAGGTACTGCCATACTTACCCAGTAGATCCCACGCAGAGGTCCGTGTGCCCAAAAGGGCCTCCATGGGAGGGCCCTGTTCCTCCCGTTGTGTTTCCTTGAGGTAATCAGAAACCACTGAGGATAACTACGTGAGCTCAGCTTTGAAACTGGGCGACCCTGGGCAAACCTTATTCCCCTCCGTGGTAGACGAGACAGTGGCGGGTCCTGAGCTGCCTGAAGCACACTCCTCGCGCGCACCTTCTCTTTGCTGCCGGAAAGGCCTCACATAAGAAGTCTGAGTTGACTCGTGACGGAAGCCGTCTGAGTGTACTCGTGCGAGGCCTGCTGCTCTCAGTTCCTTGCTGGGAGCTTCAGCAGGAGCGCTCTGGAGCTCGCCGGCAGAAGAATTGTGAGTCCCCCCGCCCCACCCCGGCCTCAAGCAAAAGTCCAGATTTCCCCCGTTAGTAACACCTCGGAGCGCCAGAGGGAGCGGAGGGGCATGCGTTAACGGAATGCTTCAACCGTGGAAGGTATTTCACGAGACACTGTGCACTCACGTTCGTTGTAACAACTGTCAAAGGGCACTGTATGCCTTCCAACTCCTCGGCTGTGTTTGAGCCACAGGAAGTAAATGCGTTCGTTTGATTCAGCTCCGTGAATGTGCAACGATGATGGCGAAGCGCTGCCCTGTTCGCTCGAAAGCTCTCGTTCGTACGGCCTTCACACGGCCTCAAGGTACGCAGTTCTGAACAGCCGTACATTCCATGCTGGTGTGCCAACCCCCCCCCCACCCACCCACCCGCAGGGAGGAATTTGGGCTCTTCTGAGAAACACCAGTGTGCGTCCCAAGTGAAACCAGGGCGTCTCCCCCAGGACGTCTCCGAACGGCAGTCGGATGCCAGAGGTGTACTTCCAGCCGGAAAAAGAGGGAAAAGGACAGCTTTCCCAGGGACGACTCTGGACCCTTGGGACCATCCGGAATCACCAAGGCCTAAACTTTGCACGGCCTGGGGAACGCTCTTCCGCCTGTCCAGCAATCCCCACGTCAAAACCTTTCTCAGCAGAGGCAGGCGCTCTCTCCCTCGTACTAGATAGCTCGGCAGAGCCTTCCGAGAAACATGCTGCGTCATTCAGCTTGAACGTGGGACGCGGAGGGGAGAGTACGCTTTCTCCCCGTTTGGAGGCGCCTTGCGCTTGGCCTCAAAGCTGCCTGAACAGCACTAGCGGCCCGACGTCTCTGCACGGCAGGACTGTCGTTGTGGGCCGAGGCTGCGTGTTCTCCCAAAGCGAAAACCGTGCTGGCGATCCCTTTCTAGGAACTCCTCCCACGGCACCACATGTTCAGCTCCGGCCGAACGAAAGGTGACCTCAGGCCTCAAGGTAAGTTCCAAGTGTTTCACGTCGGGGAGTTGGGTGTGCAGGGGTCTCCAACGAGGCCGTACTCCACCACGGAGTGCCTTAACCCTGCGACGCTCCTGGGGGCACACAGGATAGGAGCTCGTTCGCCAAGCTCGCAGGATGACTTCTCTCCGTGCCGGAACGGCGGCTCCTGGCTTCTGAGGAACCTTAGCCTAAACAGGGCCCTGGAGACAGCTCTTCACATTCATAGCAAGGGCAACGTACCGCTCTCTGGCTTGCCTGGCTTGAGTGCCCCAGTCGTCAGAGAGCCTCGCGAAGGCAGTGCTGCGCAGACTCCCTTTGCCAGTCGCACGGCCTCCTTGACTGAAAGAGAACTGCAGTGCCAAAAGGCACCGTGCTGACGACTGGCTCCAGGAGGAGACTCGGGACAGCGCTCTCAGAGAAGCGAAAGCTAGGCTGTGGGCCCAGCCTGAGGAGCAGTACGTACGTTTGCCACACTTCTTGGCACAGCTAGGCGTGAGCCAGAGAGCCTTGGTCCCTGAGGCCTACCTAAGGTACTGCCATACTTACCCAGTAGATCCCACGCAGAGGTCCGTGTGCCCAAAAGGGCCTCCATGGGAGGGCCCTGTTCCTCCCGTTGTGTTTCCTTGAGGTAATCAGAAACCACTGAGGATAACTACGTGAGCTCAGCTTTGAAACTGGGCGACCCTGGGCAAACCTTATTCCCCTCCGTGGTAGACGAGACAGTGGCGGGTCCTGAGCTGCCTGAAGCACACTCCTCGCGCGCACCTTCTCTTTGCTGCCGGAAAGGCCTCACATAAGAAGTCTGAGTTGACTCGTGACGGAAGCCGTCTGAGTGTACTCGTGCGAGGCCTGCTGCTCTCAGTTCCTTGCTGGGAGCTTCAGCAGGAGCGCTCTGGAGCTCGCCGGCAGAAGAATTGTGAGTCCCCCCGCCCCACCCCGGCCTCAAGCAAAAGTCCAGATTTCCCCCGTTAGTAACACCTCGGAGCGCCAGAGGGAGCGGAGGGGCATGCGTTAACGGAATGCTTCAACCGTGGAAGGTATTTCACGAGACACTGTGCACTCACGTTCGTTGTAACAACTGTCAAAGGGCACTGTATGCCTTCCAACTCCTCGGCTGTGTTTGAGCCACAGGAAGTAAATGCGTTCGTTTGATTCAGCTCCGTGAATGTGCAACGATGATGGCGAAGCGCTGCCCTGTTCGCTCGAAAGCTCTCGTTCGTACGGCCTTCACACGGCCTCAAGGTACGCAGTTCTGAACAGCCGTACATTCCATGCTGGTGTGCCAAACCCCCCCCCCACCCACCCACCCGCAGGGAGGAATTTGGGCTCTTCTGAGAAACACCAGTGTGCGTCCCAAGTGAAACCAGGGCGTCTCCCCCAGGACGTCTCCGAACGGCAGTCGGATGCCAGAGGTGTACTTCCAGCCGGAAAAAGAGGGAAAAGGACAGCTTTCCCAGGGACGACTCTGGACCCTTGGGACCATCCGGAATCACCAAGGCCTAAACTTTGCACGGCCTGGGGAACGCTCTTCCGCCTGTCCGGCAATCCCCACGTCAAAACCTTTCTCAGCAGAGGCAGGCGCTCTCTCCCTCGTACTAGATAGCTCGGCAGAGCCTTCCGAGAAACATGCTGCGTCATTCAGCTTGAACGTGGGACGCGGAGGGGAGAGTACGCTTTCTCCCCGTTTGGAGGCGCCTTGCGCTTGGCCTCAAAGCTGCCTGAACAGCACTAGCGGCCCGACGTCTCTGCACGGCAGGACTGTCGCTGTGGGCCGAGGCTGCGTGTTCTCCCAAAGCGAAAACCGTGCTGGCGATCCCTTTCTAGGAACTCCTCCCACGGCACCACATGTTCAGCTCCGGCCGAACGAAAGGTGACCTCAGGCCTCAAGGTAAGTTCCAAGTGTTTCACGTCGGGGGAGTTGGGTGTGCAGGGGTCTCCAACGAGGCCGTACTCCACCACGGAGTGCCTTAACCCTGCGACGCTCCTGGGGGCACACAGGATAGGAGCTCGTTCGCCAAGCTCGCAGGATGACTTCTCTCCGTGCCGGAACGGCGGCTCCTGGCTTCTGAGGAACCTTAGCCTAAACAGGGCCCTGGAGACAGCTCTTCACATTCATAGCAAGGGCAACGTACCGCTCTCTGGCTTGCCTGGCTTGAGTGCCCCAGTCGTCAGAGAGCCTCGCGAAGGCAGTGCTGCGCAGACTCCCTTTGCCAGTCGCACGGCCTCCTTGACTGAAAGAGAACTGCAGTGCCAAAAGGCACCGTGCTGACGACTGGCTCCAGGAGGAGACTCGGGACAGCACTCTCAGAGAAGCGAAAGCTAGGCTGTGGGCCCAGCCTGAGGAGCAGTACGTACGTTTGCCACACTTCTTGGCACAGCTAGGCGTGAGCCAGAGAGCCTTGGTCCCTGAGGCCTACCTAAGGTACTGCCATACTTACCCAGTAGATCCCACGCAGAGGTCCGTGTGCCCAAAAGGGCCTCCATGGGAGGGCCCTGTTCCTCCCGTGTGTTTCCTTGAGGTAATCAGAAACCACTGAGGATAACTACGTGAGCTCAGCTTTGAAACTGGGCGACCCTGGGCAAACCTTATTCCCCTCCGTGGTAGACGAGACAGTGGCGGGTCCTGAGCTGCCTGAAGCACACTCCTCGCGCGCACCTTCTCTTTGCTGCCGGAAGGCCTCACATAAGAAGTCTGAGTTGACTCGTGACGGAAGCCGTCTGAGTGTACTCGTGCGAGGCCTGCTGCTCTCAGTTCCTTGCTGGGAGCTTCAGCAGGAGCGCTCTGGAGCTCGCCGGCAGAAGAATTGTGAGTCCCCCCGCCCCACCCCGGCCTCAAGCAAAAGTCCAGATTTCCCCCGTTAGTAACACCTCGGAGCGCCAGAGGGAGCGGAGGGGCATGCGTTAACGGAATGCTTCAACCGTGGAAGGTATTTCACGAGACACTGTGCACTCACGTTCGTTGTAACAACTGTCAAAGGGCACTGTATGCCTTCCAACTCCTCGGCTGTGTTTGAGCCACAGGAAGTAAATGCGTTCGTTTGATTCAGCTCCGTGAATGTGCAACGATGATGGCGAAGCGCTGCCCTGTTCGCTCGAAAGCTCTCGTTCGTACGGCCTTCACACGGCCTCAAGGTACGCAGTTCTGAACAGCCGTACATTCCATGCTGGTGTGCCAAACCCCCCCCCCCACCCACCCACCCGCAGGGAGGAATTTGGGCTCTTCTGAGAAACACCAGTGTGCGTCCCAAGTGAAACCAGGGCGTCTCCCCCAGGACGTCTCCGAACGGCAGTCGGATGCCAGAGGTGTACTTCCAGCCGGAAAAAGAGGGAAAAGGACAGCTTTCCCAGGGACGACTCTGGACCCTTGGGACCATCCGGAATCACCAAGGCCTAAACTTTGCACGGCCTGGGGAACGCTCTTCCGCCTGTCCGGCAATCCCCACGTCAAAACCTTTCTCAGCAGAGGCAGGCGCTCTCTCCCTCGTACTAGATAGCTCGGCAGAGCCTTCCGAGAAACATGCTGCGTCATTCAGCTTGAACGTGGGACGCGGAGGGGAGAGTACGCTTTCTCCCCGTTTGGAGGCGCCTTGCGCTTGGCCTCAAAGCTGCCTGAACAGCACTAGCGGCCCGACGTCTCTGCACGGCAGGACTGTCGTTGTGGGCCGAGGCTGCGTGTTCTCCCAAAGCGAAAACCGTGCTGGCGATCCCTTTCTAGGAACTCCTCCCACGGCACCACATGTTCAGCTCCGGCCGAACGAAAGGTGACCTCAGGCCTCAAGGTAAGTTCCAAGTGTTTCACGTCGGGGGAGTTGGGTGTGCAGGGGTCTCCAACGAGGCCGTACTCCACCACGGAGTGCCTTAACCCTGCGACGCTCCTGGGGGCACACAGGATAGGAGCTCGTTCGCCAAGCTCGCAGGATGACTTCTCTCCGTGCCGGAATGGCGGCTCCGGCTTCTGAGGACCCTTAGCCTAAACAGGGCCCTGGAGACAGCTCTTCACATTCATAGCAAGGGCAACGTACCGCTCTCTGGCTTGCCTGGCTTGAGTGCCCCAGTCGTCAGAGAGCCTCGCGAAGGCAGTGCTGCGCAGACTCCCTTTGCCAGTCGCACGGCCTCCTTGACTGAAAGAGAACTGCAGTGCCAAAAGGCACCGTGCTGACGACTGGCTCCAGGAGGAGACTCGGGACAGCGCTCTCAGAGAAGCGAAAGCTAGGCTGTGGGCCCAGCCTGAGGAGCAGTACGTACGTTTGCCACACTTCTTGGCACAGCTAGGCGTGAGCCAGAGAGCCTTGGTCCCTGAGGCCTACCTAAGGTACTGCCATACTTACCCAGTAGATCCCACGCAGAGGTCCGTGTGCCCAAAAGGGCCTCCATGGGAGGGCCCTGTTCCTCCCGTTGTGTTTCCTTGAGGTAATCAGAAACCACTGAGGATAACTACGTGAGCTCAGCTTTGAAACTGGGCGACCCTGGGCAAACCTTATTCCCCTCCGTGGTAGACGAGACAGTGGCGGGTCCTGAGCTGCCTGAAGCACACTCCTCGCGCGCACCTTCTCTTTGCTGCCGGAAAGGCCTCACATAAGAAGTCTGAGTTGACTCGTGACGGAAGCCGTCTGAGTGTACTCGTGCGAGGCCTGCTGCTCTCAGTTCCTTGCTGGGAGCTTCAGCAGGAGCGCTCTGGAGCTCGCCGGCAGAAGAATTGTGAGTCCCCCCGCCCCACCCCGGCCTCAAGCAAAAGTCCAGATTTCCCCCGTTAGTAACACCTCGGAGCGCCAGAGGGAGCGGAGGGGCATGCGTTAACGGAATGCTTCAACCGTGGAAGGTATTTCACGAGACACTGTGCACTCACGTTCGTTGTAACAACTGTCAAAGGGCACTGTATGCCTTCCAACTCCTCGGCTGTGTTTGAGCCACAGGAAGTAAATGCGTTCGTTTGATTCAGCTCCGTGAATGTGCAACGATGATGGCGAAGCGCTGCCCTGTTCGCTCGAAAGCTCTCGTTCGTACGGCCTTCACACGGCCTCAAGGTACGCAGTTCTGAACAGCCGTACATTCCATGCTGGTGTGCCAACCCCCCCCCCACCCACCCACCCGCAGGGAGGAATTTGGGCTCTTCTGAGAAACACCAGTGTGCGTCCCAAGTGAAACCAGGGCGTCTCCCCCAGGACGTCTCCGAACGGCAGTCGGATGCCAGAGGTGTACTTCCAGCCGGAAAAAGAGGGAAAAGGACAGCTTTCCCAGGGACGACTCTGGACCCTTGGGACCATCCGGAATCACCAAGGCCTAAACTTTGCACGGCCTGGGGAACGCTCTTCCGCCTGTCCAGCAATCCCCACGTCAAAACCTTTCTCAGCAGAGGCAGGCGCTCTCTCCCTCGTACTAGATAGCTCGGCAGAGCCTTCCGAGAAACATGCTGCGTCATTCAGCTTGAACGTGGGACGCGGAGGGGAGAGTACGCTTTCTCCCCGTTTGGAGGCGCCTTGCGCTTGGCCTCAAAGCTGCCTGAACAGCACTAGCGGCCCGACGTCTCTGCACGGCAGGACTGTCGTTGTGGGCCGAGGCTGCGTGTTCTCCCAAAGCGAAAACCGTGCTGGCGATCCCTTTCTAGGAACTCCTCCCACGGCACCACATGTTCAGCTCCGGCCGAACGAAAGGTGACCTCAGGCCTCAAGGGAAGTTCCAAGTGTTTCACGTCGGGGAGTTGGGTGTGCAGGGGTCTCCAACGAGGCCGTACTCCACCACGGAGTGCCTTAACCCTGCGACGCTCCTGGGGGCACACAGGATAGGAGCTCGTTCGCCAAGCTCGCAGGATGACTTCTCTCCGTGCCGGAACGGCGGCTCCTGGCTTCTGAGGAACCTTAGCCTAAACAGGGCCCTGGAGACAGCTCTTCACATTCATAGCAAGGGCAACGTACCGCTCTCTGGCTTGCCTGGCTTGAGTGCCCCAGTCGTCAGAGAGCCTCGCGAAGGCAGTGCTGCGCAGACTCCCTTTGCCAGTCGCACGGCCTCCTTGACTGAAAGAGAACTGCAGTGCCAAAAGGCACCGTGCTGACGACTGGCTCCAGGAGGAGACTCGGGACAGCGCTCTCAGAGAAGCGAAAGCTAGGCTGTGGGCCCAGCCTGAGGAGCAGTACGTACGTTTGCCACACTTCTTGGCACAGCTAGGCGTGAGCCAGAGAGCCTTGGTCCCTGAGGCCTACCTAAGGTACTGCCATACTTACCCAGTAGATCCCACGCAGAGGTCCGTGTGCCCAAAAGGGCCTCCATGGGAGGGCCCTGTTCCTCCCGTTGTGTTTCCTTGAGGTAATCAGAAACCACTGAGGATAACTACGTGAGCTCAGCTTTGAAACTGGGCGACCCTGGGCAAACCTTATTCCCCTCCGTGGTAGACGAGACAGTGGCGGGTCCTGAGCTGCCTGAAGCACACTCCTCGCGCGCACCTTCTCTTTGCTGCCGGAAAGGCCTCACATAAGAAGTCTGAGTTGACTCGTGACGGAAGCCGTCTGAGTGTACTCGTGCGAGGCCTGCTGCTCTCAGTTCCTTGCTGGGAGCTTCAGCAGGAGCGCTCTGGAGCTCGCCGGCAGAAGAATTGTGAGTCCCCCCGCCCCACCCCGGCCTCAAGCAAAAGTCCAGATTTCCCCCGTTAGTAACACCTCGGAGCGCCAGAGGGAGCGGAGGGGCATGCGTTAACGGAATGCTTCAACCGTGGAAGGTATTTCACGAGACACTGTGCACTCACGTTCGTTGTAACAACTGTCAAAGGGCACTGTATGCCTTCCAACTCCTCGGCTGTGTTTGAGCCACAGGAAGTAAATGCGTTCGTTTGATTCAGCTCCGTGAATGTGCAACGATGATGGCGAAGCGCTGCCCTGTTCGCTCGAAAGCTCTCGTTCGTACGGCCTTCACACGGCCTCAAGGTACGCAGTTCTGAACAGCCGTACATTCCATGCTGGTGTGCCAAACCCCCCCCCCCACCCACCCACCCGCAGGGAGGAATTTGGGCTCTTCTGAGAAACACCAGTGTGCGTCCCAAGTGAAACCAGGGCGTCTCCCCCAGGACGTCTCCGAACGGCAGTCGGATGCCAGAGGTGTACTTCCAGCCGGAAAAAGAGGGAAAAGGACAGCTTTCCCAGGGACGACTCTGGACCCTTGGGACCATCCGGAATCACCAAGGCCTAAACTTTGCACGGCCTGGGGAACGCTCTTCCGCCTGTCCGGCAATCCCCACGTCAAAACCTTTCTCAGCAGAGGCAGGCGCTCTCTCCCTCGTACTAGATAGCTCGGCAGAGCCTTCCGAGAAACATGCTGCGTCATTCAGCTTGAACGTGGGACGCGGAGGGGAGAGTACGCTTTCTCCCCGTTTGGAGGCGCCTTGCGCTTGGCCTCAAAGCTGCCTGAACAGCACTAGCGGCCCGACGTCTCTGCACGGCAGGACTGTCGTTGTGGGCCGAGGCTGCGTGTTCTCCCAAAGCGAAAACCGTGCTGGCGATCCCTTTCTAGGAACTCCTCCCACGGCACCACATGTTCAGCTCCGGCCGAACGAAAGGTGACCTCAGGCCTCAAGGTAAGTTCCAAGTGTTTCACGTCGGGGGAGTTGGGTGTGCAGGGGTCTCCAACGAGGCCGTACTCCACCACGGAGTGCCTTAACCCTGCGACGCTCCTGGGGGCACACAGGATAGGAGCTCGTTCGCCAAGCTCGCAGGATGACTTCTCTCCGTGCCGGAACGGCGGCTCCGGCTTCTGAGGACCCTTAGCCTAAACAGGGCCCTGGAGACAGCTCTTCACATTCATAGCAAGGGCAACGTACTGCTCTCTGGCTTGCCTGGCTTGAGTGCCCCAGTCGTCAGAGAGCCTCGCGAAGGCAGTGCTGCGCAGACTCCCTTTGCCAGTCGCACGGCCTCCTTGACTGAAAGAGAACTGCAGTGCCAAAAGGCACCGTGCTGACGACTGGCTCCAGGAGGAGACTCGGGACAGCGCTCTCAGAGAAGCGAAAGCTAGGCTGTGGGCCCAGCCTGAGGAGCAGTACGTACGTTTGCCACACTTCTTGGCACAGCTAGGCGTGAGCCAGAGAGCCTTGGTCCCTGAGGCCTACCTAAGGTACTGCCATACTTACCCAGTAGATCCCACGCAGAGGTCCGTGTGCCCAAAAGGGCCTCCATGGGAGGGCCCTGTTCCTCCCGTTGTGTTTCCTTGAGGTAATCAGAAACCACTGAGGATAACTACGTGAGCTCAGCTTTGAAACTGGGCGACCCTGGGCAAACCTTATTCCCCTCCGTGGTAGACGAGACAGTGGCGGGTCCTGAGCTGCCTGAAGCACACTCCTCGCGCGCACCTTCTCTTTGCTGCCGGAAAGGCCTCACATAAGAAGTCTGAGTTGACTCGTGACGGAAGCCGTCTGAGTGTACTCGTGCGAGGCCTGCTGCTCTCAGTTCCTTGCTGGGAGCTTCAGCAGGAGCGCTCTGGAGCTCGCCGGCAGAAGAATTGTGAGTCCCCCCGCCCCACCCCGGCCTCAAGCAAAAGTCCAGATTTCCCCCGTTAGTAACACCTCGGAGCGCCAGAGGGAGCGGAGGGGCATGCGTTAACGGAATGCTTCAACCGTGGAAGGTATTTCACGAGACACTGTGCACTCACGTTCGTTGTAACAACTGTCAAAGGGCACTGTATGCCTTCCAACTCCTCGGCTGTGTTTGAGCCACAGGAAGTAAATGCGTTCGTTTGATTCAGCTCCGTGAATGTGCAACGATGATGGCGAAGCGCTGCCCTGTTCGCTCGAAAGCTCTCGTTCGTACGGCCTTCACACGGCCTCAAGGTACGCAGTTCTGAACAGCCGTACATTCCATGCTGGTGTGCCAACCCCCCCCCCACCCACCCACCCGCAGGGAGGAATTTGGGCTCTTCTGAGAAACACCAGTGTGCGTCCCAAGTGAAACCAGGGCGTCTCCCCCAGGACGTCTCCGAACGGCAGTCGGATGCCAGAGGTGTACTTCCAGCCGGAAAAAGAGGGAAAAGGACAGCTTTCCCAGGGACGACTCTGGACCCTTGGGACCATCCGGAATCACCAAGGCCTAAACTTTGCACGGCCTGGGGAACGCTCTTCCGCCTGTCCAGCAATCCCCACGTCAAAACCTTTCTCAGCAGAGGCAGGCGCTCTCTCCCTCGTACTAGATAGCTCGGCAGAGCCTTCCGAGAAACATGCTGCGTCATTCAGCTTGAACGTGGGACGCGGAGGGGAGAGTACGCTTTCTCCCCGTTTGGAGGCGCCTTGCGCTTGGCCTCAAAGCTGCCTGAACAGCACTAGCGGCCCGACGTCTCTGCACGGCAGGACTGTCGTTGTGGGCCGAGGCTGCGTGTTCTCCCAAAGCGAAAACCGTGCTGGCGATCCCTTTCTAGGAACTCCTCCCACGGCACCACATGTTCAGCTCCGGCCGAACGAAAGGTGACCTCAGGCCTCAAGGGAAGTTCCAAGTGTTTCACGTCGGGGGAGTTGGGTGTGCAGGGGTCTCCAACGAGGCCGTACTCCACCACGGAGTGCCTTAACCCTGCGACGCTCCTGGGGGCACACAGGATAGGAGCTCGTTCGCCAAGCTCGCAGGATGACTTCTCTCCGTGCCGGAACGGCGGCTCCTGGCTTCTGAGGACACTTAGCCTAAACAGGGCCCTGGAGACAGCTCTTCACATTCATAGCAAGGGCAACGTACCGCTCTCTGGCTTGCCTGGCTTGAGTGCCCCAGTCGTCAGAGAGCCTCGCGAAGGCAGTGCTGCGCAGACTCCCTTTGCCAGTCGCACGGCCTCCTTGACTGAAAGAGAACTGCAGTGCCAAAAGGCACCGTGCTGACGACTGGCTCCAGGAGGAGACTCGGGACAGCGCTCTCAGAGAAGCGAAAGCTAGGCTGTGGGCCCAGCCTGAGGAGCAGTACGTACGTTTGCCACACTTCTTGGCACAGCTAGGCGTGAGCCAGAGAGCCTTGGTCCCTGAGGCCTACCTAAGGTACTGCCATACTTACCCAGTAGATCCCACGCAGAGGTCCGTGTGCCCAAAAGGGCCTCCATGGGAGGGCCCTGTTCCTCCCGTTGTGTTTCCTTGAGGTAATCAGAAACCACTGAGGATAACTACGTGAGCTCAGCTTTGAAACTGGGCGACCCTGGGCAAACCTTATTCCCCTCCGTGGTAGACGAGACAGTGGCGGGTCCTGAGCTGCCTGAAGCACACTCCTCGCGCGCACCTTCTCTTTGCTGCCGGAAAGGCCTCACATAAGAAGTCTGAGTTGACTCGTGACGGAAGCCGTCTGAGTGTACTCGTGCGAGGCCTGCTGCTCTCAGTTCCTTGCTGGGAGCTTCAGCAGGAGCGCTCTGGAGCTCGCCGGCAGAAGAATTGTGAGTCCCCCCGCCCCACCCCGGCCTCAAGCAAAAGTCCAGATTTCCCCCGTTAGTAACACCTCGGAGCGCCAGAGGGAGCGGAGGGGCATGCGTTAACGGAATGCTTCAACCGTGGAAGGTATTTCACGAGACACTGTGCACTCACGTTCGTTGTAACAACTGTCAAAGGGCACTGTATGCCTTCCAACTCCTCGGCTGTGTTTGAGCCACAGGAAGTAAATGCGTTCGTTTGATTCAGCTCCGTGAATGTGCAACGATGATGGCGAAGCGCTGCCCTGTTCGCTCGAAAGCTCTCGTTCGTACGGCCTTCACACGGCCTCAAGGTACGCAGTTCTGAACAGCCGTACATTCCATGCTGGTGTGCCAAACCCCCCCCCCACCCACCCACCCGCAGGGAGGAATTTGGGCTCTTCTGAGAAACACCAGTGTGCGTCCCAAGTGAAACCAGGGCGTCTCCCCCAGGACGTCTCCGAACGGCAGTCGGATGCCAGAGGTGTACTTCCAGCCGGAAAAAGAGGGAAAAGGACAGCTTTCCCAGGGACGACTCTGGACCCTTGGGACCATCCGGAATCACCAAGGCCTAAACTTTGCACGGCCTGGGGAACGCTCTTCCGCCTGTCCGGCAATCCCCACGTCAAAACCTTTCTCAGCAGAGGCAGGCGCTCTCTCCCTCGTACTACATAGCTCGGCAGAGCCTTCCGAGAAACATGCTGCGTCATTCAGCTTGAACGTGGGACGCGGAGGGGAGAGTACGCTTTCTCCCCGTTTGGAGGCGCCTTGCGCTTGGCCTCAAAGCTGCCTGAACAGCACTAGCGGCCCGACGTCTCTGCACGGCAGGACTGTCGCTGTGGGCCGAGGCTGCGTGTTCTCCCAAAGCGAAAACCGTGCTGGCGATCCCTTTCTAGGAACTCCTCCCACGGCACCACATGTTCAGCTCCGGCCGAACGAAAGGTGACCTCAGGCCTCAAGGTAAGTTCCAAGTGTTTCACGTCGGGGGAGTTGGGTGTGCAGGGGTCTCCAACGAGGCCGTACTCCACCACGGAGTGCCTTAACTCTGCGACGCTCCTGGGGGCACACAGGATAGGAGCTCGTTCGCCAAGCTCGCAGGATGACTTCTCTCCGTGCCGGAACGGCGGCTCCTGGCTTC